>NC_069086.1:6452979-6730285 GCF_947172395.1 Bicyclus anynana
TTTAATAGATGTTTATGAATATGGGGGTACAAATCGAATTGTTGGCGTCTCTCTAAATACGGGAGAATTTACTGGATTTATTTCAGCTTATAATACAGTAGAACCCGTTTAATAAGATTTCGCAGGGACCGAACTAAAAACGCGTCTTAGACGGGAAAGCGTAATAAACGGGTGGGGGATAGTGAAAAATATAACAACTAATGTATACATTATATAGTTATAAAAAATAGGGTATTTGGTGTAAAGACTACCTAATTATGTTACTTAAATTTCATTATGTTTCAATTAAATTTTGCTTTTGCAGTGCGTCTTCTAAATTTTCAGTTTAGAATCGCATCATGTCCAGGGTCGTTTGCTGTCAGGGTCTTTCAGTTCTTAAAAATATCATGTAATAGTCTTATCCTGCAACCTTTATGATGGCCTGATTTATGTGTTGTAATTTATTTGTCGCATTTAGAATTACACGCATGTGACATTTAGGCGTATTTAACGGGATGACGAATCGTATTAAGCGTTAGGAAATGTATAAAAACATGGCTCATGTTGTAGGGACTGGCGTAAAACTCAGACCAATTATAGAAGGACCTGTATCGCACTCATAGTCTCGAACAAAATTGTCTGTCATTTTCTGAGGAAAACAAGCTTTGGTTTGGTATATATCTTATACTAAACTAGAAGTTTACACCATTCAATTACACAAGCGTAAAATGATGTAATAAGCGAGAAATCGTTTAAGGCGTGATCGTCTTAAGCGGGTTGTACTGTATATTGTTTATTTTCTAGATTTTCATCATGAAGTCCCGACAACTGATTATAGCATTGTGCATAAGTGTTATAGCAAGTTCTACGGCGCTTCCCACCCGGAATGAACTTGTAGTATTTCGAGATGACTCTTCAGAAGTAAGTAAAAATTAGTCTCAAAATATTAGTTACCTACTGATAGGTTACCTACTGATAGGTTACCTACTGAGATTCGTGATAGCCCAGTGGATCCGGTTCGGGGCTGCACCTCCAACTTTTCAGTTGTGTGCATTTTAAGAAATGAAATATTACGTGTCTCAAACGGTGAAGGAAAACATCGTGAGGAAACCTGCATACCAGAGAATTTTCGTAATTCTCTGCGTGTGTGAAGCCTGCCAATCAGCATTAAGCCAGCGTGGTAGACTATTGGCCTAACCCCTCTCATTCTAAGAGGAGACTCGAGCTCAGCAGTGAGCCGTATATGGATTGATAATGGTGGTGGTGGTGGTACACTTACAATAATTATACATATACATACATACATTCACAAATAATATATAAATAGCTCACATTGACTTATACGTACCTACATCTATGGCAAGTGTACACAACATTCACAAAAAACATGTAAACAGTCAAATATCACACAAGGAACAAAAGAACAGGTATAACTTAACCTAATTATTATAGAGAAGGACCGACCGATGATCGGTGAGTTTTTTTTAAAGACATTATTAGAATTAAAAAATATGTCGATGCCAGGTATAGAACGAGATAGTTCATTATATTTTGCGCATATACGAGCAACGGGGGCTTGATTCTGATGATCTATGTGTTTGTATTGAAATTTTGCAGGCCTCTAACCTAATTAGTGGGATTTTCGATGTCCCCACGGATATCAAAATAACAGAGATGCGCGTACGCTCTGAAATAGCCCTCCGATATGCGTGCACTTCTGTGGTGACTCACGTGCGGAACCCTAAAAAACAGCCTCAGGAGGTTACGTTCCGTATGCTGCTGCCTGACACTGCCTTCATCAGTAACTTTACCATGTAGGTATCTGCATCATCTATACTAATATCATAAAGCTGATATGTATACTGTGGCTGAAGAGTTTGTTTGCTTTAACGCGCTAATCTCAGGAACTATTGGTCTGATTTGAAAAATTCTTTCACTGTTGGGAAGCTACACTATTCCCGTATTCCTACGGGAACGGGATCCACGCGGGCGCGGCGTCTGCTAGTCAATTTATAAATACTAACTCATCGATATAAATCGTTAGATGGGCCCCTCCATACTAAAGAACGCACAGTTTTATGTCATTATCCAAAGACGTGCACGCACATCTTATCTTATTACGTAACAAGCGCATGCTGTGAGTGGACGTAAAAAATATTTACTGTTTTTATTTTATTTTAATCCCTTAATTATGCCTTTTTGTTAATTTTGGAAGTGTTAAAAACACAAGCCACAACATGAATAAAGAGAAAATAATGTGTAACAAGTGATGACGTGCGAAACCAATAACAATTCCGCGACGCTTTGAGGCCCATCTAACGATCAACGATCGATGTGGTAAGTTAGTAACTATCATATTTAATCGATGAGAACTAACAGAACTCTGCGAGAAATTAGATTTTACAACAAATGCATTCCCAAGTATATATTCACTACAGCGTTTTTAAAACACGACACTTTTGTCGAGCAGTGTTGCATTTTCAATTTTGGTAGCTGCAAATTGACCTTCATTTAACTTCACACTATATTTGAACGCTCTTTTAACGTACGTTAAAAAAACTCTCGTGCAAATGGGAGTGTATTTATAACAAGTGTATATATCAATATTTTAGCTTTACCCCGCGGTTGCACCCGTGTATAGATCTTCTCTTTCAGGACTGTCTAAAGAAATCCTTTAGCAATTCTATGAAATGTTCAGTAAAACTTCTCGATTAGTAGTGCACCGTGCTTCGGAAAGCACGTAAAGCCGTCGGTCCCGGATATTGTCATTTACATAGAGTAATAACATTATCCTAAGCCCGCCAACACGCATTGGAACAACGTAGTGAATCTAAGCTTAATTGCCCTCTCTTCCAAGAAGAGGCCTGGTTTTACAGTAGGCCGTTAAAATAGGCTGACAATGTCAGTGTGCCTAGTGGCAGTTTGATACTGTGACGATCGCGTAAACGTAAACGCGAATTTCTAAGGAATTGAAACAGCGCCATCTAGTGGCACTACTGCACAATTGTTTCAATTCCATAAAAAAAATGCGTTTACGTTTACGCGATCGTCACAATCTATAAACATTGAAAACTCCCACTCAGTAGTATAGTGATGGTAGTATCCCTAAAGTCGATTTTCCATTATTTTGTAACAAAAAGATATTTTCTTCAATTATTTCTTTTTCAGGATTTTAGGTGGGAAATGCTACAAAGCGTACGTTAGAGAAAAATTAGAAGCTCAACAGATTTACAATCAATCGGTAGCGGAGGGGCTTAGCGCTGCTCACGTTGCAACCGAGTAAGTTAAACCAAGTAGAATACGATTACTATTAATAGTCTATTAGTTTGTAGAAAAAAAAATAGATTTGAAAGAAAAAAGATTGGAGCTCGTGCATAACAGGATATTCTCAGGCGGCAGTGAGCAAAATAAGATTGAAGTATTCCTATGTCGCAGACGGGCTGACATCGAAGTATCGGAAGAGCAAAACCCAAAATATAGAGTGAAAGTCTATCAAGTCTCACAGTTCCCAGATACACCACCAATAAATACCAGTAATACTTCCAATAAAACATAAACCCTCCTGAGAATAACTTCAAATAGTGCCCGAGGCTTGTGACATTCAGGCAATAGTTAAAAAAAAATATTAACCTTAAGTATCCAAATACGTAAGATCTACTAATGATCTACAGTTTTTTTTTAATAATATTATTATGCAGGATCAATCAACGTGAATGATCATCAACTTTCAATTGCTTTAACTTTTGAGTGCTCGTCATTTACTCTCGGTCGTGTCTAGACTTGACGTGTTCCCTTCTAGGCGGAATGTCCTAAGGATTTTCTTAAATAGCTTATAGGCTAATCCAGGACTGGTGACACTGGGTGCATGTTTAGGGGGGCCCTTCACGCACGTGTTGACTTGCGTGACTAACCTTCACTGCCCAAGTAATTCTCCTCGTTAAAAAACGAACGAAATCACAAGTTTTTTTTTTTGGAAAATCAACAGAGCACGAGACTCGAATCACTTCGTTGTATCAGTGAACGTGCAAGGCAATTCCACAGCTGTCTTTGACTTGAGATACGAAGAATTTCTGGTCCGGCGTAATGGTCTATACAACCATGCTATCAATTTGAATCCTGGAGGTCCTGTGCAAAAAATGGAGGTCGTTGTGCGTATCAAGGAATCACAAAAGATCACTAAACTGTTTGTTCCTGAAATAAGATCTGGCAACGAGGTTGATGCGACGGAAAAAGATACGCGTGAGTAGGAATTATAAGTGATTTTGATTTGTGGTTCGCTTTTGTAAAAATTGGAATAAAAAACAATCTGAAATGATTAAACTGTATTCCAAATATCTTATAACTCATTCTTAAACAAATCGTTACTTTATTAGATGGTTAATACATTAGTTAAATTTAACTTATTGCCACACAAAAAAACATGTCATCATTCTTTACCTAGACAACATCTACCCCACAAACCTCAGAACAAAGCCATAATCATTAATAAACAGCACAGATTAAAATATTTATCTGGATATATGAGTTTTTATATGTTATCTTATGTATTTATAATTATTAAATAATTAAAAATCTAACACTTTATTGTGTGAAAGTGAAATTAGGTATATTTATTTGTCGACACGTGACGGCTAGTACATACAAGGCGGAATTATATTTTTCTGACGTGTCGTGTCGTGACGCATCAGAACAGAATCGGTATCATACATTTTGTATGGCAACGTTTACTCCTAGGTGTTGTTACATGTCGTGATGGCTTCTGATGTTCATACAAAATGTATGATGCCGATTCTGTTCTGTTGCGTCACGATACGACACGTCAGACAAATATAATATGAAGCCACTGGAATGTCTTTCAAAAAGTTCAGTCTTTATTAAACGCTAGCTTTTAGGAAAGTCTTACTATAGTGTTAATGATTATATAAATGATAAGGAAGCTTGGTGTTAAACTGTATTATACGACTGTGTGCTTAGTTTTAAATAAGTTTGTAAAATGGTGATAAACAAAAAAAAATAAACCTTGGCTGAGTTTGTTGTGGGCTCTTCTCGGACCAAGGCGCTTTTGAAACCTCGTAACTTTAATTTTAAGTTTTCGACTATTATTTTAAATTAAATTAAATTAAATTAGACATAACCCTGACTTTTCAAAAGTGCTTGTAAACTAAGCCTAATTGAAATAAATGAATTTTGAATTTTTTGAATTTTTTACACATAAGTGTTAACGTTGCCATACAAAATGTATGACACCGATTCTGTTCTGATACGACACGACACGACTCGTCCGACAAATATAATTCCGCCTTGTAAGCTCCTAGTGACGCATTCTGATACTTTCTGACGATGTTTGGGTCGTCTAGCATATGAAAATTGAATAGATTTTCCATGATTGGCGCAAGATATATGAAACCGATACCATTCTGATCCATCACGACACGGCACTTCATAAAAAGCCTTATTTATGAATGCGCTGTATAAAGTACACAATTTTGCTATTACAGAAAACTCTAAAGCAGAAATTCGTAGAGGTAACAGCAAACGGGAGGTAATCGTTACTTTTGCTCCTGATTTGATAGAACAGGAAAGACTTGCTGAAGTTTATGAGGTATGTCAAAACAGAAAATATACTCTGAGGCACAATTATCCGCCCACTTTAATTTGCGCGAGTATACTAAAATGGGCGGATTATTGTGCCTCAGGTTTATAACAGAAAAACGCTTGGCGTACAAAGATAACATTTTGCATAGTTTGTAATTAGTAGACGATGTAGATATGCAACGTACGAAGTCGCGGGCATCACTAATCTATATACCTATATAAAAACATACATACAGCCGAACGTATAACCTCCTCCTTTTTGGAAGTAGGTTAAAAATGATCGGGTATTGGTAGGGTAGGGGTTGTGTAGGGGTTGGGTAGGGTTATTTAAAAGTTTATAACGAATTTCACGCGGACAAAGTCGCGGGCGTCCACTAGTCTCCAATCAAATCCAAATACCTAGTATTTTAATTTAATGTATTTTTAATTTGTGCCCAGGTATGTCTATGATTATATTTATTCTAATAAAGCTATAAAAGTTATTAAAAAATAAGTGGTAATGGCTATTACCAAACCAACAAATACAACAAGAACATCAAAAAGAAATATATAACAAAAAGTCGTTAAAACTTAACTTTCAGAGAAAATCCAAAGACAAGAACTCAATGGAAAAGTTCATAGGCTATAGTAGCGATGAAGACGAGAGCGAACGAGAAGGTTCAACACTCGGCCAGTTCGTAGTACAGTATGACGTTGAGCGATCTAATAATGGTGAAGTTTTGGTAAATATATTAACTTAAATGAATTCTTAATGCACTGATCTGGAGGCCTAGTGGCAGTTTGGTACTGTTACTATCGCGTTAACGTAATCGCGAATTTCCAAGGAATTGAATCAGCGCCATCTAGTGGCACTACTGCACAACTGTTTCAATTCCATATAAATTCGCGTTTACGTCAACGCGATAGTAACAGTATGAAAATGTTGAAAACTCCCACTAGGCACATAGATTTATAAGGAATTGTATTTTTGCGTTTACGTATTGAGTATCATACTACCATACCATGTCACTTAGCACTTACTTAGAAGGTAACAAACTAAAACAATTTTCAAATACTGCTTTATTTTTTTTTCTATTTATATCTTTCAATATACATTGTAAAACAAACAATGTATGGAGAGTTGGCCACTTCCAATTCAGAACAATGTAGTCGTTGGTGACTTACTTGCTGATAGACTTTCTTGTTTGATGATTCATAGTTTGGAAATTACATTACAGGTAAATGATGGTTATTTTGTACACTTCTTGGCTCCCACGTCGCTGCCGCCTTTAAACAAGTACGTGGTTTTCGTGCTGGATACTTCTGGCTCCATGATGGGCAGGAAAATCGATCAGCTGCGAAGCGCAATGGCGGCCATCCTCTCCGATCTCAATCCAAACGACTATTTCAATATTGTCGAATTCAACTCCGTCGTTACGGTAAGAACTTCTTTAGGTATACTCGTATTTCACTATGTAGATATTATAAAAAAAAATCAAAATTCATTTATTTCAATTAGGCTCAGTTTACAAGCACTTTTGAAAGGTCAGGTTTATGTCATAATTTAATTTAATGGTGGTAATAATAGTCGAAAACTTAAAATTTAAGTTACGAGGGTTCCAAACACGCCTTGGTCCGAGAAGAGCCCATAAAAACTCAGCTAAGGTTTATTTTTTTTTGTTTACCACCATTTTACAAACTTATTTAAAACTAAGCACACAGTCGTATATTACAGTTCAACACCAAGCTTTTTTATCATTTATATAATCATTAAATCATCTCATCATATATATATACTCTGAGGCACAATTATCCGCCCACTTTATTTTATTACAATACAAACAAGACCTTATTCTTACTGCAATTCTATTTATGAAAAGAAATGAAAATCAAATTAGGAATAGTCAGTAGATTACGTCGAGGATTGAAACAGTCCAGTCGTGATGTGAAAATAGAACTGACATAGTTGATAATGATGACCTTTTCAACAAAAACGCCCTGCGATTCACAACTTGGTTAAAGGTTATGTCTCGGTTATGTCTTTTTATTTTCTAAATTGACTCAGGTCTAGTCTAGGTTTCAGCTGTAATAACCAACCTCGCGGCAATAATATACTGCGATTAATATAGCATTCCAGAATGCTGCTTAAAAACCGTTAGATGTATGAGTAGACCAAACTTGGACTTCTTCCAAGTAAATCCGGTTCAATCTTAGATTGCAACATTATTTAGCATCAGGTGAGATAGCAGTCAAATGCTGTGATCCATCGATCGTAGATCGTTAGATGGGCCTCAAAGCGTCGCGGAATTGTCATTGGTTTCGCACATTTAGTACGTCATCATTCGTGACACATTTCTCTTTATTCATGTTGTGGCTTGTGTTTTTACACTTCCAAAATGAACACGGAGGCATAATTAAGGTATTAAAATAAGAAAAAACAGTAAATATTTTTTTAAGTCCACGTCCACTCACAGCATGCGCTTGTTACGTACTAAGATAAGATGTGCACGTCTCTGGGTAATGACATAAAATTGTGCGTTCTTTAGTATGGAGGGGCCCATCTAACGATTTATATCGATGCTGTGATCCTAGTTAATTTTGAAAATTGAATTCTGTTATTTAATAGGTTCACGAACTAAAGGAGGCGGATGACGCTCAGTCGGCTTGGTACAGCAATTCGGCGCTGGTGCCACCAGCTCGCGCAACGCCGGAAAACATTGATAAGGCAAAAGTTATAGTATCCGAACTTGATGTTTCTGGAGGTAACCGAATAGAAGAGATAATAATTATAGTTAAGGTTTCAACGAGACATCCAGTTAAACAGGCAGATGAGCATTGTTTACGCATAACGGTCGGAGGCTGCGGTTAACTGCAAAGTCTAAGTCATCATCATCATTATCAACCCATATTCAGCTCACCGCTGAGCTCGAGTCTCCTCTCAGAATGAGAGGTGTTAAGCTAATAATCCACCACGCTGGCCCAATGCGGATTGGCAGACTTCACACTAGCAGAGAATTCAGCAAATTTTCTGGTATGCAGGTTTAATCACGATGTTTTTCCTTCACCGTTTGAGACACGTGATATTTAATTTCTTAAAATATACACAACTGAAAAGTTGGAGGTTCATGCCCAAACCTGGATTCGAACCCACACCCTCCGAAATCGGAGGCAGAGGTTATATCCACTAGGCTATCACGGCTCTCTAAGTCTAAGTATCTACGTAATATTAGACTAGCATCAGTAATATTATAATACAAGTAAATCGTAACTACTTATCATATAGAGGTACTTACTACAAATGTTTTGACGGCCTCCGTGGCGCAGTGGTATGCGCGGTGGATTTACAAGACGGAGGTCCTGGGTTCGATCCCCGGCTGGGCAGATTGAGATTTTCTTAATTTGTCCAGGTCTGGCTGGTGGGAGGCTTCGGCCGTGGCTAGTTACCACCCTACTGGCAAAGACGTACCGTCAAGCGATTTAGCGTTCCGGGACGATGCCGTGTAGAAACTGAAAGGGGTGTGGATTTTCATCCTCCTCCTAACAAGTTAGCCCACTTCTATCTTAGACTGCATCATACCATCAGGTGAGATTGTAGTCAAGGGCTAACTTGTAAAGAATAAAAAAAAAAATGTAATGAAAGTTTTGTTTTAACCGTTCAAAAATATCATACCCACAAGTGAAAAAGACTCTTTTACTAAAAAAATGTTTCTTTTACTCTCAAACAGTTACCGATATCCACAGCGCGCTGGAAATGGCATTCAACCTTGTAAGACAGGAAATAGCTCAGGAAGATGGAAAAGAATTACCAAATGGAGACACTGGTCCTAGCGATACAGATACAAATGGAAGTCCCAGCGAAACAGACACAAATGTTGATGAGGTAGCAAATATAGAAAGTAAGTTTCAATGGTATTGGTATGTATAGCTAGCAAAATCGATTTTCGATTTATTTTCACAATTCTCAAAACGTGTACTAAAACAACAAATATGATTAATATTAGGTATGCTGTACAATCCATAAAACGTTATTATCATCATCATTATTCTCACAATTATCACCCTCAGACCAATTATAGAAGGACCTGTATCGCACTCATAGTCACGATAAAAATTGTCTGTCATTTTCCGAGGAAAACGAGCTTAGGTTTGGTGTATATCTTATACTAAACTAGAAGTTTGTGCCCATTTTTTACACCATTCAATTACACGAAAAGGTATTTTTAAGGAGCTCTTTAACCGACGAACACGATTACAACTATTTAACATCGATTCTATAGAGACAGTTTTTATAATCGCATTAGATCGTTGATCATATACTTTGACAGAAAAGTAACGTCTAGCGAGGCAGGTCCTATACAATAATTGGTCTGAGTTATCAACCGATGGACGTCCTCTGCTGAACTCTTGTATGGACTTCCTGGATACCCACACTCTTTTTTTTTTGAAATTTACTTGATACCTGATTTTTAGTGTCTCTACATTTACCATGTAGTTACACAACTCGCTAGCTTTGCCCTTTGTTTCGCTTCGTCTGCATTGATCCTGTTACCGGGATTCTTGGGATTCCCGGGAATATAGGGATTAGATATTTAAGACCATAATTTAGGTCAGTGCTAAATTTTATCGAGATTTATGTATAAGTATGTATCTAATCTATATTTAATATGTACAAAAATGAGTTGCTGTTCGTTAGTCTTGCTTAAATTTGAGAACGGCTGAACGGTTTTTGAGTGAGAAAAATTAGAATAATTTCCGGGAAAAACCATAAAAACAACCCTTTTCTATTTTCCATACAAACGTGGGCAGGGGTAAGGCAGGGGTTGGGTAGCGGTAGGTTAGGGGTAGTGTAATGTAGATTAGGGATAAGGAAGAAGTGCACAGCTTCGCTTTGACCGGGTCCGCTAGTCCGTCTATAAAAATATTACTGAACTAAATCAAGTTGCTCAAGCAATCAATCACAATAAAGCTATCGGCGAAAAACAGAGTTTTTAGCCGCTTATACTATCAGATGCCGCGCGGTTTCATCTGCTTGTTCTGTGAATAACACACGGGAATAGTTTTCCGACAGTGTTATTCTTTTTCAAATTGGTTCAATAGTTTCAGAGCCTATTCTATTATGCAAAAAAAACGAACAAATCTTTCCCCTTTATCATCATCATCAACCCATATTCGGCTCACTGCTGAGCTCGAGTCTCCTCTAAGAATGAGAGGGGTTAGGCCAATAGTCTACAGAGACTTCACACACGCAGAGAATTAAGAAAATACTCTGGTGTGCAGGTTTCCTCGCGATGTTTTCCTTCACCGTTTGATACACGTGACATTTAATTTCTTAAAATTTCTAAAAATTTGGAGTCGAGGTTGGTTGGATAGGTTCCCCTTTATAATAATAGATTATAATAAGATTTTACATACTTTTTCCAGAAGATTTGGAGCGTATGGTCATATTTCTGACAGACGGCGATGCCAACGAAGGCGAAACTAGTGCCGCCCGAATCGTTACTTCAATTACTAGGAAAAACTCTGGACATAAACGTGCTTCCTTATACACACTCGCATTTGGTAAGAAATAGGTCAACACCCCCAATACACTACTCGCGAAGTTCATTTCAGGACTGCAAAACCGACAACGATCTAAAGTTGAGCGAGGCAAGGCTCGATCAACTTTTCTAGTAGAGTATTGGGGGTTTTGAAGTAATAGTTAACAAGTTGACGTACAAAATCTTTTTTCAAATGCTAAATATACTTGCGCTTGACAACAATTACGAGCAATTAATGAGGTCTAAGTTGGAATGCGATTGCCTAGAAGATATCCACTCTTGATGGTAAGTAACCATTGCATCAGCTTGCAGCAATGCAAGTGTCTAACAGATACATCAATACATTGCCCATCAGCCGGAAGTATATGAATATGTGGAGTGTATGAATTGATTTATTCCTTTGTTTATTTGGCAAACTACAAGAAGTTTTTACAACATCATTTTACTAGGCTAGGTACTTAACTTTTATAATTCTACGCAGCTGCACTAGGTTTAAGATTCTCAATTTAGGACCTGAATTATAGCTTGGCAATTTCGTTGATGACACTCCTATGATATGCGGGCGACGGGGGGAAGGACTGCGCGGGTATGAAGTCGTGCGCGCCGAGCATCGGGAGTTTTACGAACAAATTTGTCAAGTTATAATAAACAACTCTGAACTGGCTATAGGCAATAGCTTATTAGTCCTAAGTCCACACCATACGGTATCCTTAACAACTTTTATACAATGGTTGTACTTGTCCTATAAATATTATAAACGCGAAAGTTTGTATTGATGTTTGTTTGTTTGGATGTTTGTTACTCTTTAACGCCGCTACTATTGTAGCGATTTGGCTGAAATTTGGAATAGACATAGATTTTACTCTGGATTAACAAATAGTCTACTTTTTATCCCGAAAAAATCCATGGATTCCCGAGGTTTGCGAAAACCTGATGATTTTGATGCCATGAATGGTTGGTACTTATCCATGGCTCGGCTACTGAACTGAATCACCTGAAATTTGAAGTAGAGATAGATTATAGTCTGAATTAACACATATGCTACTTTTTATTCCGGAAAAATCTATGGTTCCCGAGGGATTAACTACTAAAGTCCACGCGAAATCGCGGGCGTCCACTAGTATTTCAATATAAACTGTACGTTATACAGGTGAAGAAGCGAACCGCGTCTTCTTGCGTGAGCTATCGCTTCGCAATGAAGGCTTCATGCGACAGATCTACGTGGCAGCTGACGCGGCACTACAACTGTACGATTTCTACCGACAGGTGTCTTCGCCGCTCCTCTCTCATGTGCAGTTCCAATATCCCCGCAGACAGGTAATAGGCTACTCGCCTGCTGTACAAAACTAAGAAGATTTTTTGCATAAGGCAGTATAGATGCCTAGAAACTCTAATCACATTTTTATTTGTGAAAATAATCTCATAATTGTAATCTATACTTCTATACTAATATTATAAAGAGGAAAACTTTGTTTGTATGTTTGTTTGTTTGTTTGATTGTAATGAATAGGCTCAAAAACTACTGGACCGATTATAAAAATTCTTTCCCCATTTGAAAGCTACATTATCCACAAGTCACATAGGCTAAATTTTATTTTGGAAAAAATAGGGATCCGTAAGATATTTGGTTTTTTCGGACACAAGGTGTAAAAAAACAACCAGAAAAGTAGGGTAGGGGTAGGTAGGAGTAGGGTGGGGGTAGGATAGGGGAAGTTGAAAGTTTACATAGTTTCAAGCGGACGAAGTCGTTGGCGTCGGCTAGTAGTTTTATAAAACAAAATTGTATTTTTATCACATCACCCCAAACGCCGATCATAAACTGTGACGTCATTCGCTACAAAGCATCGGTTTGTGATTGGCGCTTGCGGTGACGTGATATATCACATCACTGCAAACGCCAATCACGCTGTTATTTTTATGAATGACGCCATATGCTAATGTGTTGTGTTTCGGTGGCAAAAATTTTACGTAGATATTTTTTCATTTATATTATTTTTTTTACTGGTAATTATTGACGGGACACAATAAAATATACCTTATAATACTTCCATAAGTTTAAACGCTGTTTACAAAAGAGACAAGTAGCCTATTGAAAACCATGTGATTCATCAGTTGATCATAGCATATCTAATGGAGGAACGATGATTTCAAAAATACTTTTTACAGACTTTAGGCCCTTAAATCTGAGACATAAATATTAAGACATATTATTATCGGTTAATTTCAATGCCCCTCTATAAAGTCAGGCTTTCAGGAGAGGAGATTTTGATTTTGAGATTTACGTATCCCATCTTGAAACAGGGCAGGAATTCTGCCTCTTTTGAGTTATTCAGGACAGATAAATGGGGTATTTATCAGTGGTGACGGAAATAATTTAGATAAAGGTAAACCGTCCGGTTTCTCATATATCTAGACATAGTACAACAATGAATATGCATGGATTTTTAAAGGCGGGAATCGGCTTGCCAGAACTCTTCGTCGTTATCAACCCATATTCGGCTCACTGCTGAGCTCGAGTCTCCTCTCAGAATGAGAGGGGTTAGGCCAATAGTCCACCACGCTGGCCGAATGCGAATTGGCAGACTTCACACACGCAGAGAATTAAGAAATTTCTCTGGTGTGCAGGTTCCCTCACGATGTTTTCCTTCACCATTTGAGACACATGATATATAATTTCTTAAAATGCACACAACTTAGAAGTTGGAGATACATGCTACGGATCGGACTCACACCCTCCGGAATCGGAGACAGAGGTCATATCCTGGACTATCACGGCTCTCAGAATTCTTCGCCGCTGGTATATTTTCAGATAAAAGAAGGCTCCGTGAGTCGCACTCAGTTCCGCAGCATCAACGCAGGCTCCGAGGTGGCGGTCGTCGGCCAGATCGCCGAAGACGTCAACGAGATCACGCCGACAGTTCGCGGCGTGCGTAGCAGCGGCGATGGCTCTGGCAGGGTATTAAACTATCTTTTTATCATCTATCGTCATCTATTTTTTTTTTAATAAAGAATATTTGCCATGTCTTTTAAATATGACCAATATTCCTATTCCCCTCCAACTAGTCGGGAAAGACTATATTAGGAGTGGGCACGACAATAGACCAACGGGGTGGTGATCGAATCACTACCCCTTGGTGATTAGTCCGACCGCTCTTACCATTGAGCTATTGAGGCTATGATGATGATGCGTCTATTATGTAACATATATAGGTATTTATTTTAGTTCTATTATGTAACATATATGTTTATTTTAGTTTAGTTTTATGTGACTACGCTTTTCAATTATGTCACGGACGTTCCGAGGTCTTGGGTTCGATCCCCGGCTGGGCCGATTGAGGTTTTTTTAATTGGTCTGGCAGGCCACGGCCGAAGCCTCCCCGGCCGTGGCTAGCTAGTCCAACTACCGACAGAGACGTACCGCCAAGCGACTTAGTGTTCCGGTACGATGTCGTGTAGAGACTGAAATGGGTCTGGATTTTCATCCTCATCCTAACGAGTTAACCCTTAACAAGTTAAATCTTAAACGCATTTAGTGATTTTGCGCTTATCACATCCTCAGGCAATTTATTCCACAATTTAACTACTCTGTCTCTAAGGAAGTGTTTGAAGGGCTTTAGGGAAGCTCTTTGGCATCTGAGTGTTGTTATAGCCTCTTAATTTGGGGTCACACTTTCTAGTGACTAGTTCCTTTAACTCTACATTTCATCATCATTATTTAATTTTATTTTTATTTATTTGGGACAGAAAACATTTACATATTAGAGGTTAGTAAAGGCTTAAATAACCATGCAAAGGGGTTAATAAATATGTAAACAACAACACTATCCACGAATTACACAAATTAAGAATAAGACATTTACAAACAAGGAAAGTGGTTAACATAAAGCAGTCGAATCAAAAGGAAGAAGTACACAAAAGACAATAAAAATAATTAATTACAATAACATAAATAAAAACAAAGAAAATCATCATCATCATCATCATATCAGCCGATGGACGTCCTCTGCAGGACATGGGCCTTTTGTAAGGAATTCCAAACATCACGATACTGAGCCACCTGCATCCAACGAATCCCTGCGACTCGCTTGATGTCCACCTGGTGGGGGGTCGGCCAACACTGCGCTTACTAGTGCGGGGTCGCCATTCCAGCACTTTGGGACCCCAACGTCCATAGGCTCTTCGAAATATGTGTCCCGCCCATTGCCACTTCAGCTTCGCAATTCGTTGAGCTATGTCGGTGACTTTGGTTCTTCTGCGGATCTCCTCATTTCTGATTCGATCACGCAAAGATACTCCTAACATAGCTCGTTCCATCGCCCGCTGTGTGACTCTGAACCTTCTTATGAGGCCCATAGTTAGTTACTCTACATTTAATTGTTTATAATGTATATTTTACAGAAAACTTACAAATCCAACCCGATAGTGGCTGTAAACAACACAACAGACGAGCACCTGCCGCTGGAGCGCCTGTGGGCGTACCTCACTATCAGACAGCTGCTGGATCAGCACGAGGCTGACCACAATTACAGCAACGACGAGAACAGCCCTGGACAGAAGGCTTTGAATATAGCTCTCCAGGTACAACCTTACTATAAATGCAAATGCCCTTCTATGTATCCCAGACCACCCACCTACGCTAAGCAGTTTAAAATTTACTTACATCTCAATAAGCCTTGTTATTTCTACTTTAATAATGAAATCATTACTTTATCAAAGGATATGTCCCAAAATAGCCCTTTATTATTTACTACCTGACGACGCGCGGTTTCACCCGCGTGGTTCCCGTTCCCGTAAGAATACGGAGATAATATATAGCCTATAGCCTTCCTCGATAAATGGGCTATCTAACACTGAAAGAATTTTTCAAATCGGACCAGTAGTTCCTAAGATTAGCGCGTTCAATCAAACAAACTCTTTAGCTTTATAATATTAGTATAGATAATTTATAAGCAGGTCGACAGTATTTTTTACAGATAGAAGATACAAATTGCTGTTGAGAAAATAATTTTCAGAACTTTTGGAACCCGCATTAATTATATAAATATTTTTTTTTGTTTCGCTCCCTTGTCTACAAATTAAATACAGACAATACAGTGAAAGTGTTCAAAACAGCCAATAAAACACCTGGAATTTAGTTCATATCCGGTGTAAGCTGTCAATGTGACGTAATTTTGTCAAATGTCAATAAGACAAGTTAAATCGTAGAGAGAGACAAAGATACAGACATACAGACTGAGAGAGATACAAAAAAAATCCTTAAATTGCTTGAACAACGCTTGTTGTTGCCATGATAAGAATTCTTAATTAATGTTGTCAGCTAATAAAATATACGTTTTATTTGATTAATTTAAGAAAAGGCGTGTTCCAATTTTTTTAGGTTTTAAGTTCTTTTAAGATAAAAATAATTTGTTCTGCTTAGATGAAACTCGGAATAAAGGCTCAGCCTCCATACAAAATTAGGACATGTCCTTGGCTACACAGTGTAACGACATTTTAACTCGTCTTTATCCATAGCTGCTCTAGTAGGGTCTTGCCAAATTTGGCTAGGCAGGGAGTACAACACGAGTGAAGGGAGTGTTAATCGTTTGTCAAGAAATTTTCTTTTAGAAACATACAAACAAACTATTTAACCAGATCATTATTTAGACATCATATTATCATCTCCATATATTTTTGTAAGGGCCATTTTATGTACTCTCAGTACTTATGTGTTTCAGTGTTCTCTTTATAAATTTTTATTAAAAATGTTTCAAACATGTTTCCAAATTAATTTTCCTGTCGCTAAATCAAGTTTTCCGAACTAGTGATATAAAAAGGATTTTTTTCAGTACGCGTTTGTGACACCCCTGACATCGTTAGTAGTGGTTAGGCCAGATGAAAAAGGAGCTAACGAAATGCGATGTGAGTATTATTTCAGACGATTTAAGCCCAATTTCAATACCTTTTGATGAGTGTCAGATATTCTTATAATAGGGTAGTTGACTCATATCAATTTAATATAAACAATACATGGAATAAGAGCCCAAAATATGTCGATATGAATTAATAAAAGTTAAGGATTTCTTATAAAAAATATTTAAAAATCAGGTATTTTTTTCGAATTATCCTAATGTCAAAAACGCCATTTCGTTACGTTGCAATGTTACTTAGTGTACAAAACGTCAATATTTTTTTCTATCTAGTAGAATGATAATAATTTTTAAGACCATTTAAAAAAAAGTGTCAACGTATAACGTAAAAAAAGTGTCAAAGTATAATGTAAGTTTAAAAAACAAAACATGCCAATAAAAAAAAAGCTCGTAGAAGCTATCAGAAGGTGATGAAACAGGACCCTTGGCCTTCATTCGCACGAGAGATTTTTTAACGGACGTTAAAAAAGATGTTCACACGACAGTGTTTTTAAAACGCGACGCTTTTTTTCTGACCAGTGTTGCATTTTCAATTTAGGCGTTGGAAATAGACCTTCATTTAACTTCATACTATATTTGAACGCTTTTTTAACGTTCGTTAAAAAAAGTCGTTTGTCTGTAAATTCGGTTTACTGACGATAGTTGAACGTGACAACGTCATGAGAAAATACTGATGAAATGGTTGCATTCAAAAAAATGTTCGTTTTACTAAAATACTGTTTAATAATCTTCATAGACCAGAATATACTTTATTTCTTATAAAAAAACTTGGCAACCCTAGAGCGAGGGAACGCTGCATGACGTCATTTTTTATCGAGTATGCAGTCGGCTCCATCGAAATATAAGACGTTGTCACGCCAAAAAACTTTCGTGCAAATGAGGGCATATTAAAAGCTAAAGTTATTGATTTATCTTATAGAATACTGTAAATATATTATTATCTATTCTCACATTTATTTATTTCTCTCTCCTTTTTTTTAAATTTTTAACAATGTTATACATAAAATATACAAAACACTATTAAAAACTTATATAAAAAAAAATTCAACCCTCCCGCTGCGGGACATTTGAGTGCCTAAGCAACCGGTGGTCAGGGCTCCAGAGTGAGGAACCTCCTCACAATACGCGCCGTCTCAAGAATCACTGCCTTCTGCATCCGACTCTTGATCCAACAGTTAAGCGAAAGCTTCTTAAGGTGTTGGTCGAAGCTTTTCGCTATAAGACCATTGACTGAAACAACTATAACAATAATAGTTGACTCAACATTCCACATGGCGGTAATCTTGTGAGCAAGGTCCAAGTATTTTGATACTTTTTCCTTTTCGGCTTTAACCAGATTATCGTCATGTGGAACTGTAATATCAACAATTATTGCACGACCGATCGACTAGCACTATATCAGGTCTATTGGCTACAATATACCTGTCAGTGATAATCGTTCGGTCCCAGTAGAGCAATGCACTGCTATTTTCAAGAACTGACGCTGGGTCGTACCTATAGTAAGGCATCTCAAAATCGATAAGGCCATATTGAAGAACAAGCTGTTGGTGGATTATCTTGGCTACTTAATTATGTCTGTGCAAGTATTCGCCGTTAGCAAGGTGAGAACACCCGGACACAATATGCCTGAGGGACTCCCCAGGGTGATGACACGCTCGACAGATGTCTAGAGTGCCATCTATTATTATCTCTGATTGTTACGTTGGGAAATTCATAGACATCTCTTGCTACGGGGAGACTAACTTCAAACCTAACCTAATTTAAAACCTTTTTTTTAATCTAGCTCGATACGAATACGCGCCTCGCTCTCCGCCTATCATGGCACCCGTCGTACCAGAAGCTACTTTGCATACCTCAAACGAGTACGCCTCAGACGGTTTCAGTGCATTTCCTATGTCTGCTGCTCTTGTACCAGGCAATACAATGAAAACTTACTCCGTTGATCGTCATTTCGTGGGCCCTACTCTTAGAGCTGGAGGAGGTAATTTATTTTTTTTACTATAAACCATTATTATGTTATTTTAAAACCAAAGGTGATGGTCCATTTTAAATCCACTCTTGTACCCTTGTAGGATTTTATAAAAAAATATTAAAGTGAATAAATCTAACTAAATAAAAAGAAATAAATAAAATAAAAACCCAAGTTTTTGAGTTATATCAAGATGGCGCCCCTAAAGCAACTATGACATGACAATTGACAGCAAACGTCAAATCGATTACTGCATTGAAAGCGTCATCTATCCGCCATTGTTACCCTGGTTGCATTTCTTGGGAGATAATGAATATTATTTCGAAAGAATTAAAGTAAATTCGTAGATTTATATGCTCAAAAAAGTTTAAAAAAATATCTTCTTTTATTTCTGCTAGGTTACAATGCTGATCCTGGGCTCCATACAATTTTGGACCATCTCCTTTAAGTAGGTAAATTTTACTACTTAATGTTTTGTGTAATTTGTTTCAAATAGTAGGCCGAATCCCAAAAAGTTACGCCCACACTCTCAATACTGCGTCCAGGGCAAGCACAGCACGATTCACTGCAATCTCAGGTAAGAAGTTCATTGACTTTCTCAAAAACGCTTTATACTATTTTTTTTTATTCATAATAGACTTGCGCTTGACTAAAATCATGCCTGGTGGAAAGCAATGTTGAGGTCTAGGTTTAAGCGTGCTTGCCTAGAAAGTGCCTATTCACTCTTGTCTTGAAGGTGCACAATTCATAATTGTTAGGAAACACAGAAGCTGGAAGGGCATTCCACATCTTCGCTGTTCTTATTAGAAACGTCGATGCGAAACGTTTTGTGCGAGTCGACTGGACATCGACAACAAAAGGATACCAATTTATTTAGAACAAAAGAATGACGTCACCCATTCGTAAGATCATTAGATTTGTATGGGCAAACAAAATTACAAACATCTTTGGTACTTACTTATGAGTTTATAATACATTATATATCTAACCTTATTTAGTTTAAAAGCATCCCGAAAATATGTGTTTTTTTGTGTATTAATTAGTTAATATTGGCCTTATTTTCCCGAAAGACTTTTTCGCATTTATAATATTAGCATATTTTTTTTCATGAAAATCATGAAAAAAAATATGCTAATATTATAAATGCGAAAGTCTGTCTGTCTGTTACCTTTTCACGGCTAAACGGCTGAACCATAGGGTTATATATATACCTTGGAGCAAAACATAGGGTAGGTACATATTGACCCTAAAATAAATATAAAGGGGGTGAAATAGGTGTGGAAAGTTTGTATGGAAAGTCCTTCATTTTTAGACTTACCTACAGTTTTAAAAACTTGTTCATAAATCATGAAAAAAATACAAAATATAATGTGATTTTTTTTTAATTAACCCAAAAAGAGGTGAAATAGTTCTTGAAAGTTTACATTGATTTCCACGCGAACGAAGTCGCAGGCGTCCGCTAGTATATCCCAATTGGAGATATTTTATTGCTATAGTTGTATAGATTTGAATATGCAATATCGAAAAGCGCTCATGTCAGGTATTCTATACATACATCCATTGACCTCTTGTAATAAATAGGAGATCGATGCATACATCTCACAAATATAAAAAAAAAACATACATACAGCCGAACATAGAACCTCCTCCTTTTTGGAAGTCGGTTAAAAATATCTAATAACATATTTGGATTTACTTACTTAAAAACAAATAATCTTAGTAATTTTCGAAGGCTAATTAACACCAAAATGTAAAACAATAGTTTCTTTTAGAAATTATACACTGGTTTAAAAAATAATTAGTTTTTTTAACTCCTGGTCATTTTAAATTTTCAGAGAATTAATGCCCTTTTCGAAATTGCGTATTCATTTAAATTGCGATTAAAGATTAGTGATGACCGTTGGATATTCTTGGTTTTTTCGTTAAGTTCATAATTAGATGAAACTTCATCTAATTATGAACTTAACGATCATCATTTTCTGCTGCTTGCAAATAAAAATTAATTCTTAACTAGTTTTACGTAATAACGGTGTTTTGATTTTATTTAATTTGCAGATCATTCAAATCCTACAGGGTCTGTGGTAGTGATTACGTCAAGTAAGTTTTTGGTAAACCAACAAAGTATATTTATATTTTTTTTATATAAATTTATCAAAATACTACAAAAACAAAAAGAACTAATTCTTTTTGTTTTGTAGATATTAGCAGCATATCTATACTAATATTATAAATGTGAAAGTGTGTGTGTCTGTCTATCTGTATGTTTGTCCGTGTTTCACGTCAAAAATCACGTCAATTCGTACGTGATTTTTCAGGTAAATCCTCGAAACTATTAGACAGATTTGAATGCAGTTTCCTCAAGTAGATATCATACCTTATATTTAGAGCATACCTATAAAATAGCTGCAAGCAATGTCTATATCTACAACATACTCGTATATACAATACTCGAGCAAGCTTGTTTTATTGAGACAGGACGCATTGAACCTTCATGCATACTTGATACTTTATATTGATAAAACCATAACACGTCCACACAAACGAAGTTAATCAGAAACACACACAACTACGCATGGTTTTTTGTCATCATATTTAACATCACAAAATTTAGTTTAAATATAGTTAATATACCTATGTCTTTGCCTTAAAAAAGAAGTGCATATTTAAAAAAAATCTTAACTTTTCTAATTGCAGGTCGAGTAAACAACCGCTTTTTTAATGGTAAGCTTTTGTTTTCTATTTTTTTTCTTTCATTAGGTAACAGTGGTTTTTTAAAGACTAACGAACGGACAAAAACATACCCAACTGCAGAATTAAGTCTAGTATTTTTCATAGTTATAATTGACGGACCAAACTTTTACATCACAGCTTCTTACCAAATAGGGATGATGACAGTTTTTTAAACTGTATATAAATTAAGAGTATACTAATAGTAAAGCAATTTTGTAAAACTAACAGGGTATCTGCGATCATTACTTTCGGAGCTACAGGGATTTTAAGGGTCAGATTTGCGGCACTGCCGCGGATCCCTGAAAAACGCCCCATACAAAATGGTACGAACTAATGACGTCGTAGGCAATTAATGATCGTTACATCTGTATGGGCATTTAAACAAAATTATTAATATCTTTGTTATTTGTGCGTTTATGTTTATAGTTCATATATTAAAAAATGACACTTTTAATGTAAGGAAGCTAAAACTGTATGAATTTTCATCTAATTACGATAAAAGATTTTTAATAGATTTTGAAATTTGATATCTTATTTATTTTGCGAATATCCAGTCAATCTTTGGTTTTTATGTATAAATTAGTTAACATTGACCTTATTTACCCGAATTTATTATAAAAATCAATATATTCAAACCTAGTCATCATCCCCATTGTCAGTTACGGACCATTATCTCTCTTCACGATATATATCGTTGCCTACTGTAGTATTATTTTTTATTTCCACAGATCACAGATACAGTCAACATAGACACAATATAGGAGATCAATTTGAACGTGAGTTTTTCTCTTTTCTCAGTTATATCTAAAATCCCGCGTGAGCTCTTGGGTACTCTAGTAACCGACAGGTTCTAAAATGAGGAACCTCCATACGCGTCCTTTAAGTTTGACTGTCTTTTTTTTTTTATTCTTTACAAGCCCTTGACTACAATCTCACCTGATGGTAAGTGATGATGCAGTCTAAGATGGAAGCTGGCTAACTTGTTAGGAGGAGGATGAAAATCCACACCCCTTTCGGTTTCTACACGGCATCGAACCGGAACGCTAAATCGCTTGGCGGTACGTCTTTGCCGGTAGGGTGGTAACTAGCCACGGCCGAAGCCTCCCACCAGCCAGACCTGGACAAATTAAGAAAATCTCAATCGGCCCAGCCAGGGATCGAGCCCAGGACCTCCGTTTTGTAAATCCACCGCGCATACCACTGCGCCACGGAGGTCGTCTTCTGTATCCTGTATCCGATTATTGGCCCAACAGTCAAGAGATATTGGTTGAAACTTTTCTCTATAAAATAAAATTTAAAGTCAGCCATTGACGGCACAAACGGCAGCGAAGACGTTTCATAAATCGAACCGTCATGCACGCGGCGACCAATACACGATCAGTTATAGTCGTAGGTGCTGTATAAACGTGAGAATAATTGATCGTCAATGGCGTGCATAAGGCGACTGAAACGAGTATCGGAACAATAACTCAACATTTAGATGGTCATGGCGGTAATCTTGAGAGTCATCATCATCATCATTAACAACCCATATTCGGCTCACCGTCGAGCACGAGACTCTTCTCAGAATGAGAGAGGTTAGGGTAGTCCAATGCGGATAGACACACGTAGAGAATTAAGAAAAATATTAGGTATGCAAGATTTCCTCACGAGGTTATCTTTCACCGTTTGAGACACTTGATATTCAATTTCTTAAAATGCACTTAACTGAAAAGTTGGTGCATGCCTCGGACTGGAATCAAACCTACGCCCTCCGTATCGAACACAGATAATATCCACTGCTTATCTCACGGCTATCACGGCTTATCTCGTGAGTAGAGTCCAAATATTTTTGAATATGATTACGAGGGTGAAATGAAAAGTTCTCGGTCTGACCCTGATATGCCTGATGTTAGCACATTACTGCTGCGGCCGGCAAGAGAGGCATTGATGGACGAACGTGTGAATGTGGGCCGAGACGAAGCCGAGGGAAATATTTTACTGTTTTTTCTTGTTTAATCCCTTAATAATACCTTCGTGTTCATTTTGGAAGTGTAAAAACACAAGCAACACGAATAAATAGAAAGATGTTAAACATGCGTATTTGCGGAACCAATGTCAATTTCGCGACGCTTCAGGGCCCATCTAACGATCTAATATCGATGCTATAGGCTATATTTTATCGCCGTATTCTTATGGGAACGGGAACCACGCGGGTGAAACCGCGCGGTGTCCACTAGTCTGTTATATTATAATCTGTAATATAGTATTTTAAAAAGGTTTGTGAGTTTGTGATGATATAGTAATAATCTCTGGATGTAATAATAATAACAATAACAAAAACTTTATTGCACTAGAAAGAAATTACAACAGAACATATGAATTTTACATTGAAAAGGCGACCTTATCACTAAGAGCTATCTCTTCCAGGCAACCTAAACAAAAAAATCTAAATATCCTGTGAAACGGGATATTGCAATAAAATAGATAAGTACTATTCACTATAAATAATAAATTTACTTAAAAATATATATTAAATATCTTTTTTTTTCAAGATATTAAAAGAAATTCACATTAATATATTAGTAAGATTATTACGTAGTTCCCATTTCCGCGGTAGCGTAGCTAGGCTATATTTAATCGCGCGGGGATAAAATATAGCCTATGTTACTAGCTGATAATGAAGTTTTCAAATAATTATTATAATCGGTCCAATAGTTTGGAAACATTTTTAACAAACAAACATAATTATGATCTTGTTTAGGTTATTTATAATATTACTTTAGATAATAATATTATTAAGCTTTTGCATAGCTTATATCGCGGGCTTTAAGCGCGGTGACCGAATGAAGAAATTCCGTAACGAAAATAAGCTCACCCAAGCCGTGGATCAAGTTTTGACGTTATCGACACAATTGGACAAGAGGTGATTGCAGCTCAACATAATGACTTTTTTATTTATTTTCTTTTATTTTTTGAAGAAATAAAAATACTGCATAAATAAATAATTATAATTGCATAACTTATGGTTTATGTATTAGTGTGTAGTTATTTGTATGTAAGTATAATTGTATAATGTATATTATCATTACATACAAACCATCTACATGTCCTAATAAGTTCCTAAGCCTAAGGTTGCCTAGAATAGATCGGTACTAAGCGATAAGGCCGCCTTTTGTATTCTACTTTTTCTTATGTTTCTGATTTGATTGTTTTTTTTTTGTAATCATTGTGGTGTGCAAATAAAGAGTATTAAATAAATAAAAATAAATAAATAAGTTGATAAAAAAATGCTATACAATAGCTTTACCGCGGCAATGCCCTAGTGCCACACGTATTTTTTATGATAAGGTCGCCATTGACGGTCTCACGTTTCTGTTCTCTCTCATTCTCACGTTTCCGTAGTAACCACGAATATAATTTATCGTGTGTTGGCCACTGCGCACATGACTTCTATAGTATGCCGCGTGGGTACTGCCGTTTGCTTTTCAGAAACGTGAGACTGATTGACCGTCAATAGCGACCTTTAGTGAGCGAATGCTTATTTGTCTTTGAAATTTGAACAGGTCCTCAAGATTCGATAATCTTCAGCCCTGGGCGCATGATCACTGCACCTGGCCCAGAGCGCATAGCCACTGCAGTTAAAACCGGTAAGCTTCTACATGGGTCGTGCTTTGTTAGGTTCCATCTCAGACTAATTAGATAAAGACCTGCCTCGCAAGACATTATTTTTCTGTCAAAGTATATGATCAACGATCTTATGCGATTATAAACACTGTCTCTACAAAATCGATGTTTCATAGTTTACAATCGTGTCCGTCGGATAAAAACCTCCGTAAAAATACCTTTTTGTGTAGCTAAATGATGTAAAAAACGAACAAAAACTGCTAGTTTAGTATACGATATGTATGAAATCTAAGCTCGTTTTCCTTAGAAAATGGCAGAAAATTTTGTTCGTGAATTTGGGTGTGATATGTATTTAGTCTGAGGGTTCCATACACCAAGAGAAAGAAAAAAATCCGAAGATAAATATACTCGTATTTAAGCAATATCACCACTTAGCGCCAAAGTAAGCGTAGGTTATACGCCTACTTTAATAAGATGGCTGATTTTATCAATCCTAAAGTTTGTATGTATGTTTGGATGTTTATTACTCTATATAACTACGAAATCGGTTTGGTTGAACTAAAAAACGTAGATAGATTATACCTCCGTTCATTTTGACGGCCTCCGTGGCGCAATGGTATGCGCGGTAGATTTACAAGACGGAGGTCCTGGGTTCGATCCCTGGCTGGGTCGATTGAGATTTTCTTAATTGGTCTAGATCTGGCTGGTGGGAGGCTTCGGCCGTGGCTAGTTACCACCCTACCGGCAAAGACGTACCGCCAAGCGGTTTAGCGTTCCGGTGCGATGCCGTGTAGAAACCGAAAGGAGTGTGGATTTTCATCCTTCTTCTAACAAGTTAGCCCGCTTCTATCTTAGACTGCATCATCACTTACCATCAGGTGAGATTGTAGTCAAGGGCTAACTTGTAAAGAATAAAAAAAAGAAAGAACCTAGATTTTATCCAGAAGAATTCGTATTTACGAGATTTAATAAACCGATAAAACGAAAAAAATAAATGAATAGAATTTTTAAAATCAGTTTAGTAGATCCAGAGATCCCCTACAACGCTACAAACTCTCGTCATCAACCCATATTCGGCTCACTGCTGAGCTCGAGTCTCCTCTCAGAATGAGAGGGGTTAGGCCAATAGTCCACCACGCTGGCCCAATGCGGATTGGCAGACTTCACACACGCAGAGAATTAAGATAAATCTCTGATATGCAGGTTTCCTCACGATGTTTTCCTTCACCGATTGAGACACGTGATATTTAATTTCTTAAAATGCACACAACTGAAAAGTTGGAGGTGCATGCCCCGGACCGGATTCGAACCCACACCCTCCGGAATCGGAGGCAGAGGTCATATCTACTGGGCTATCACAGCTCTTATATCTTAGCTCTTACAAACTCTACCTCCTTACAACTTAAATGAAATTTTCTCAGTGCCGGATGTCACACTCACCACGGGAGGTAGATTCAATTCGATGACCGAAAGGAATTACGTCACTAGTAAGCATTATTTTATATAATATGTGTATTGTATTTGTATCTTCATCGAGACATAATTATCATAATTATCAACCCATATTCAGCTTACTATTGGTTGATGAGCTCGAATCTCCTCAGAATGGGGTTAGGCCAATAGTCCACCAAGCTGGCCCAATGCAGATTGGCAGTTGATTATGTAATAACTTTAAATACTACTACTTTAAATAATACTACTATAACTGTAAAACTTTAAATAGTTTAAAAAACTGAAAAACACGCTTTTAGCATTCACTAAAAATTACAAATATTGAATAGGTATAAGTCACGTGACTATTTTTTCGTATTTGTGACAGCAAACCCTTTCATTTGATATCCATATCATGGGGGTGGATTTCAAATAGCCAGTCCGCCATCTTGGGAAGGCCGCCATATTGGATTTGTAATAACGTTTCTTAGCAAAATTTCATCCTACACGAAAACTGGGAAGTAGGTCAAATTGAGATTCCAAGATTTGTCATTCCTACATAGTAAAAGTGATTGGGGAGGCTGCCTTATTGGATTTGTAATGACGTTTCTCAGCTACTCATGTATTGTCATCAGAACTCAGCGCATGTGCAAAATTTCATCCTAATCGAAGACCGGGAAGTAGGTCAAATTGAGAAACCAAGATTTGTCTTTCCTACATAGTTAAAGTGATTGGGGAGGCCGCCATATTGGATTTGTAATGACGTTTCTAAGCTAGTCATGTATTGTCATCGGAACTCAGAGCGTGTGCAAAATTTCATACTAATCGATGACCGGGAAGTGGGTCAAATTGAGATTCCAAGATTTGTCTTTCCTACATAGTTAAAGTGATTGAGGAGGCCGCCATATTTAGATTTGTAATGACGTTTCTAAGCTAGTCATGTATTGTCATCGGAACTCAGAGCGTGTGCAAAATTTCATCCTAATCGAAGACCGGGAAGTAGGTCAAATTGAGATTCCAGATTCGTCTTTCCTACATAGTCAAAGTGACTGGAGAGGCCGCTATATTGGATTTGTGATGACGTTTCTCAGCTAGTCATGTATTGGCATCAGAACTCAGAGAGTGTGCAAAATTTCATCCTAATCGAAGACCGGGAAGTGGGTCAAATTAAGATTCCAAGATTTTCTTACATACATACTTACAAATGAGGCTACTATAAAGCGTGTAAACAGCGTCACGTTTCTTAAAATTTGTTCCTTTCACTTGAACAACAAACTAATTGAACAACATAAATGAGCACTTTAAACCTTAATAAGTATTTCATAAACGGATCCCTAAATCGAAAAATAGTGTGCCAGACTCACCATATTTGTATTTTTTAAAGACCTATCCAACAATATCCCACATTATGAGATAAACGAGCAATAAATATTGTTTAAATGTTGGTCTGAGTAGGTACGTATTTACCTGTACGGGGTGTGTGCATATTATAATTTTTATGGCTAGTTTCTGTATGTTTCACAGCGCCGCCATACATGGAATCTAACTCGGGAGCTGGTTCGATAAGCCTAAACATACCTGAAATAGGTAAGTATTTTTTATTTTATAACGTGTTGTGTCACGATCTGATGATGGGATCCTTGACTAGTTGAGGGGATCTTTCAAATAATATAGGAACAACTCATCGATTTACAGCAGTTACATTGTGTTTGGACTTAATTAATTTGTATCGATGAGAATTTAACATCTAGGTGTGTTGTGACTGTCAGTAGGGGTCTGGTGATGAAAACGAAGGACATTTAAGGGAACTCGTAAGCGATTTACGGTAGCTACCTTATGTTTGGGCTTGATTAATTTGTATTGATGAGAACATTACATCTAGATGTGTAGTGATTGTCATTAGGAGTCATTTTTTTTATAAAAAAATACAACCGACTTCAAAATTATTTAATTATAATAAAAATGTTTTTACTAAACTAAAAAGCGAAAAATAACATCGTATGTGTTACCTCCACAGTCTGCTCAGTGCGATCACTGCAACTTTCAACTTGAAAAAAATTTTAAATGAGACTTTCTGACCTCCACCTTGACGACCAAGGTCGGCACTCCGATACTTTAAGGCTCCAATGTCAACTTTTCCATTGAAGTGTATAAAATGATGCATTTCTGGACATTATTCAAGAATGACTATTTGAGATTATCTTCAACAGACCAGACATATATCTCGCGAAGAGTTTCGAGCATTGATAGTATATTTTATAGGTTGTGTGCCTGTCCATCCTGCAACGTAGAGTCTGTTAGAGATCTGTTTATCAATCCGACCGGAGCTTAAGGTGTTTTCTAAACACTAAATTCTCATTTCTTATCTATCTTCCATTATGCTAGAGTGTTTGATTTGAGACCACTATTCTTTTTGCACGGTAGGTCTTATGAATAGTTTCAACCAGCCTGTTTTCCATATTTTCAATATCGATATCTGCTAAGAAATCAGAGTTACCTACTTTAGCAGTCGTTACAGTAACCAGTAATAGCTAATTATGTTAATTATGTTGTCTCTTAGCAGTCAACTATCACTGCCGGTTATAACTTTTTGTTTTTCAACACAAACAGACTTTTTATCTACGTCAAGAATTTTATTTCTGTGATTTCGTTGCCATAGCCCTAGCAATTGTTCTGTTCTCAACTCTGCAGCAATTCGCTGGCATAGACTTTGATTTATTAATTTTTGAATATAAAATCCAAAATAATATCAGCTTGTAAACGTTTGCTGAAATCAAAAAGAGACTCATCTCGTTTTCCGTAACTAATATGAATATTTTGCATGCCGATCGAAAGAGTGCCTGACTCCGGCACACTTTAATTAGATTGTATTTATTTTTCAGACCTTTGTATACTGTATCAGCAAATAAACTTGATATTTGATCTTTTCCAGATGAACAACATAAAATAATAGGGGGCAATAGTTATGGAAATCATCAAAATGGTACGTTTCAATAGAATACAAATCTATACTAATATAATAAAGCTGAAGAGTTTGTTTGTTTGTTTGAACGCGCTAATCTCAGGAACTACTGGTCCGATTTGAAAAATTCTTTCACTGTTAGATAGCCCATTTATCGAGGAAGGCTATAGGCTATATTCCTACGGGAACGGGAACCACGCGGGTGAAACCGCGCGGCGTCAGCTAGTCTCATGATATTAATGGTTGGCTAGCGTTAATTTATAGACTTAGAAACGGTTGCAGTGCTTCGACACTTATCATGTCAAGGGTCAACTTGTCTTAGAATAAAAAAAAGTATGAACGAATGAGTGAAACATGCTTTATTGTACACCAAATATAAAATTTAACACATCACCACAGAAAACAAGTACAGAAGATATACGGAAGCGTCCGATCCGAGCGGCGACACTGCATACCAGGGAATTTACACCACCTAATTATCCAAAACTAGTTTGAATAGTTTTCTGATTATCCCTAGGGTGGCCAAGTTATATTTGTTTTCGGATTTTTCAAATTTTTTTATCTTGAATTAGTATTTTCACTTTCATTTATCTAGTTGAAAGCTTACATTTATTTCCACGCGGACGAAGTCGCGGGCGTCCGCTAGTAATAAATAAATACGTGACGTCACAACAACACAGAACGGTCTGCTGTAAGGCCGACCAATCAGGGTCAAGTTCGGACCATTGACGTTTTAAGATTGAAATTTAACGGATTCACTTCGATAGATTATAATTTACCGAAAAATAACACGTTAAATTGTATTCAGTATGTTCAGTTCACAATATATCGACAGATTACAATATCGCGAGTGAGATTAAAAACTAAAGTATTTTACAATTTAACTGTAACATAAACAATATGCATGTTATAATGTTATAATACGTAAAATAATATACGAATTGTATATAATTAAACTTCGTCTTACAGTATATTATTATACATGTTTTTTTTTTATTTTTTTCATTTTTTTTATTCTCTACAGGTTAGCCCTTGACTACAATCTCACCTGTTGGTAAGTGACGATGCAGTCTAAGATGGAAGCGGGATAACTTGTTAGGAGTAGGACGAAATCCACACTCCTTTCGGTTTCTACACGACATCGTACCGGAACGCTAAATCGCTTGGCGGTACGTCTTTGTCGGTAGGGTGGTAACTAGCCACGGCCGAAGCCTCCCACCAGCCAGACCTGGACCAATTAAGAAAATCTCAATCGGCCCAGCCGGGGATCGAACCTAGGACCTCCGTCTTGTAAATCCACCGCGCATTCCACTGCGCCACGGAGGCCGTCAAAATGTATATTATATTAGGTAATGTACCGAATCGTAAATCTATGATTATATACTACTTAATTATACCCACTACTAATTAACGTTAGTTAATAAGTAGGTTCTTAACCAAGTTATAATAGTGGGTATTCGTTTATACTTCATAAGCAGTATGTTTGTTTGGCTGGTGGGAGGCTTCGGCCGTGGCTAGTTATCACCCTACCGGCAAAGACGTACCGCCAAGCGATTTAGCGTTCCGGTACGATGCCGTGTAGAAACCGAAAGGGGTGTGGATTTTCATCCTTCTCCTAACAAGTTAGCCTGCTTCCATCGTAGACTGCATCATCACTTACCATCAAGAGAGGTGAGATTGTAGTCAAGGGCTAACTTGTAAGGAATAAAAAAAAAAAAAAATGTAATAGTTATATAATTTTCTTTAGGTCCTTTTGCTAAGGGGGAAAATGGAAATTATCAAGCAAGACATTTTGGTGGACGTGACTATAGAATCGGCGGTTACGAGATAAACGAAAGTCCTGTTGCTCTAGAAAGTAAGTCATATTAAAATTGAGAAAACATAAACAATTAGCTTTCATTTAACCTGTCATGAGTGAGCCGTAGCCTAGTGGATATGACCACTGCCTCCGATTCTGGTTCGAATCCGGTCCCAGGCATGTACCTCCAACTTTTCAGTTGTATGCATTTTAAGAAATTAAATATCACGTGTCTCAAACGGTGAAGGAAAAACATCGTGAGGAAACTAGCAAGGGAATTTTCCCCAATTTTCTGCTTTTTTTTTGTTCTTTACGAGTTAGTCCCTTGACTACAATCTCACCTGATGGTAAGTGATGATGCAATCTAAGATGGAAGCGGGCTAACTTGTATAATTCCATACTAATATTATAAAGCTGAAGAGTTTGCTTGTTTGCTTAAACGCGCTAATCTCAGGAACTACTGGTCCGATTTGAAAAATTCTTTCAGAATTTAATATCCCCATTTATAGAATATATTATCCCCATGTTTGCCTATGACGATCAATCAATCAATCAATCAATTTATTTCTTTGCAGATACATGCATTATTTATACAGGTGGTCGGTAGATGTAGATGGTAAATGTATCAGGTGCTCTTTTCCCCATTAGCTATCGTTTCAAACGCAGTCTTGAAAATTTTAAAATCTAAACAATAAAATAAAAATCATAATATATTTTGAACAATGTTAATGATATTGTGTTCTATTTATCTAATCATCCTTAGAGAACGAAGTCTCGAGTGAACAAAGAATGAGTGATTGGAACAAACTATACAACAGTATGGGGCCAGTTGTGATGCTCAAAACAAATTCAACTCGAGTATTCCTGAAACTCATAGAAGATGGTCCCGTAAGTATAACTACCTATTCAAATCATCATCATCATCATCATCATCATAATCATCATCATCATCATCATCATCATCATCATCATATCAGCCGATGGACGTCCACTGCAGGACATAGGCCTTTTGAAGGGCCTTCCAAACATCACGATACTGGGCTCTATATCGTCGTCGCTTGATGTCGTCAGTCCACCTGGTGGGGGGTCGACCAACACTGCGCTTTCTGGTGCGGGGGCCGCCCCTCCAGCACCGTACTATTTACCTATACAAATAGTGTCCCGTAAATACTACGACATACTTTAGAGGATGGTAACTGATATCAAGACCTAATAAAACAACGCAATATATTATTTTTGCTAAAATTTACGATTTTCAAGTTATATTGATTTTTCTACAAAATCCAAAAATCCGTTCAGTTTAATCTAATCGTACCAAGTGCTAAAAATATGCATATGCGTTATACTTGGTAACTATTTTTGAATAGCTATACGAATTAACGCCCGTTTCTACAGTGCAGTTTCCGTTTCCGTGAGAATACGGGAATAAAATATAGCTTTTGACACTTACAAATAAAGCGGCTTTCTAGTGGAAAAAGATATTTCGAAATGGGTTCAGTAGGGTAAGCAGGGGGAATAGCGCTCACTGGGTAATGGCGCTCACCATTGTTACTTGTCCAAAATTGAACATAGCAAAACACCGCGCCCTATGAAACATATGAAACAGGGTATTTAAAAGGCAGAGGCACTTATTGGGCAATCAGCTCATGGCAGATGTAGTGCATTTTTTTATTTACGGTTGTTTTTAACACTTGTTTAATTATTGATGGAATAACTTAAAGAACTCTTGCTTTGTAATAAATAAATATATTTGGAAAAACATACTTGGAAAAACATGTTTATGCGTCTATTCCTTACCCTGAGCGGCATTACCCAAAACCAGGGGTAATGGCGCTCAAACCTGATATTTTTGTAATATTTTCTGTATACTTAATGGTCAATTATAAATACGTTTGGTGTTACTAAGTTGATTACTAAATAGTTAGAGCACCTGTTATATTTAAAATTTTTGAAGTTAAATTTATGCTTTGAAAAACAGAGCGTTTTTACCTTAAGTGAGCGCTATTCCCCCTGTTTACCCTATATAGAGATTAACCCTACAACCAACAATGCGCTTTCCGGTGCGGAGTCGCCATTCCAGCAACTTGGAACTATACACCTTGCTCATTGTCACTTCAGATTTGCTATAAGTTTGAAGTGTCCGTCTGTCTGTATGTCTGTATGTATGTCTGTCTGTGGTACCATAGCTGCCAAACGGACGAAGCTATTTCAATTTTTTTTTTGTATTAAAAGTGACTTATGGCCGAGTGTTCTTAGACATTCAAAGTTGTGGGGGATGAAAATAGGGATGAATAACCTAATGTCTGCAAATATACACGAGTGGGATCTCAAATGAAAGCGCACTGCACACAAGAGAATATTGATGACTTAATTGAGAGTGTTTTGAACTTCGTTTGATGAGAATACGTCTTGATTCTATACTTCAGCCTTTCTTGATGAGTACTGTTTACTAACAAACAAATTAAAAATGAGGGTGTGAGTCACTAGTCATTTCACACCTAATAATAATTATAATTAACTTGTTATTAAATTAATGAAAATAAATTTGATTAATAAGCTTAGAACACTTTTGAGATATGGTTAATATATTTTATAAACAAACCATACATAATTTAAAATAAATAAGTTATGAAATGATATGCGTTTTTGACCTTAATTTCTAATTTGTTTGTTGGTAAATTATACTTATCAAGAACGGCTGTAGTATAGATAATTTCATGAACTTCGGGGGTTTTACAAAATTTTTTATTTCATGTTATGTTGGGACCGGAAACTGCCGGCGGTGATGACTTAATTGAGAGTGTTCTAAATTTCGTTTGATGAGAATACGTTTTGATTCTAGATAATTTCATGACCTTCGGAGGTTTTTCAAATTTTTTTAATTTTATGTTATTTTGGGACAGTCACCGGAAACTGCCGGCGGTGATGACTTAATTGAGAGTGTTCTAAATTTCGTTTGATGAGAATACGTCTTGATTCTAGATAATTTCATGACCTTCGGGGGTTTTTCAAAATTTTTAATTTTTTGTTATGTTGGTACACCCACCGGAAACTGCCGGCGGGGATGACTTAAGTGAGAGTGTTCTACATTTCGTTTGATGAGATTACGTCTTGATTCTAGATAATTTCATGACCTTCGGAGGTTTTTCAAAATTTTTAATTTTATGTTATTTGGGACAGCCACCGGAAACTGCCGGCGGGGATGAAGAGTGCTCGAACGCAATCGCAGTGGATGAACACGTGGACGAAGATAGTGTTTGCGTATACATCACACGTTGCTACGACATGACAGACATAATAGCCAACGAGGATTATATAAAAAGCTACTGCGTCATCAACGATGGGTAAAAACTTTGATTATTTTATTACAATAGTTTAGCCACCCTGCGAAGTTTACGGTTCCGTAGACTTTCTAATTTCATAGTGTCATCACAAGTATAGACAAAATGCATAAAGTATTGTAATACATAAATCAGGAAATTTGTTCAGACGTCTCCTTACGTCATTAGCTGTCAGCTGTCAGCTGTCGCTTGTCAGTCAACACAATTTTAAAATTCTCAAGTCGGCGTTCTTTATAATTATCATAACATTCTAAATACGAGCCATCCATTCATCAATCGTATCGTGCCAGCCAATATTTGAAATATTGGCTGTATTCCGGGGTACCCCGGAAAGAAGACCGCGCCAGCAATACAAGGTACGTCCAATATTTTTCCTGGTTTCTCCTACATTTACATTTTTCCTGGTTTTTCCTGTTTGCTACCAGTAGCGCAAGCGAAGGATTCAACGAATAGAGTCCTGAAAGACGTAAGTAATGGTATGCAAGGTAAATAAATGCAGTCGCACCAATTTTTAAAAGCTTATATTTAACTTGTTAGTATGTATTATGGGTCAAATTTAATAAGAATTTGAAGCACTTCGACTTCAATAAAATAAATTAATATTTTTACGCTTCTGTTACAGATAAATGGTTGTCATTTATTGTCAAAATTAATAAAATATAAATGGGCTGTCTAACACTGAAAGAATTTTTCTAATCGGACCAGTAGTTCCTGAGATTAGCGCGTTCAATCAAACAAACTCTTCAGCTTTATAATATTAGTATAGATCCGTGTTTTCCTATTGCGGTTTTTAACTTTTTTTTATGTAAGTAGTAAAAATTTTATAGTAAATCACGTTTTTTATTTTTTTGTTTCAGATATGCCGGGGTTTGCTGTCCAAGAAGTTTAGTGTATGATTAAATTAGTGAGACTAGACGAAACAACAACGTGTAAAATAAATAAATATATTTAATTAATTTGTTAAGTCTTAGTTTTATTACCTACCAGGTGTAGGTTTAGTTTAGTTAAGTTACTTTAGTTTCGTCTATTTCTGCAAACAAAGCGCTACAAAGCGCAGTGTTGGTCGACCCCCCACCAGGTGGGCTGACGACATCAAGCGAGTCGCAGGTTTTCGCTGGATGCAGATGGCTCAGTTTGTTGATGTTTGGAAGTCCCTACAAAAGGCCTATGTCCTGCAGTGGACGTCCATCGGGACGGACATGATGATGATGATGATGATTCCTGGAAAACAGATTTGGCTTTGGATTTAGTAGTACCTTGTAGTAGTAGTTGCTTGACAGCCAATCACTTCCGCTGCTTCAATAGGGATGATGACAGTTTTTCAAATTGCATATAAATTAAGAGTATGCTAATAGTAAAGCAATTTCGTAAAAGTAACAGGGTATCTGCGATCATTACTTTCGGAGCTACAGGGATTTAAAGGGTCAGATTTGCGGCGCTGCCGCGGATCCCTGAAAAACGGCCCATACAAAATGGTACGAATTAATGACGTCGTAGGCACTTAATGATCGTTACATTTGTATGGGCATTTAAACAAAATTACTAATATCTTCGTTATTTCTGCGTTAACATTTATAGTTCATACATTAAAAATGTCACATTTAATGTAAGAAAGCTAAAATTGTATGAATTTTCATCTAATTACGTTAAAAGATTTTTAATTGATTTTGAAATTATATAATCTTATTTATTTTGCAAATATCCAGTCAATCTTTGCTTTTTATGTATAAATTAGTTAACATTGACCTTATTTACCCGAATTTATTATAAAAATGAATATATTCAAACCTAGTCATCATCCCCATTATGCACCTAGCACACCACGCAGCTATGACCAATACTGGCAACGATCAGCTATGACCAATACTGGCAACGATCAGCTATGACCAATACTGGCAACGATCAGCTATGTGACCAATACTGGCAACGATCAGCTGGCCTATTCAATGACTTTGGTCTTTTAGCAACCTAATTAACATCAAATGAATACCAACCACGTACTTCATCTGTTTCAAAATCACAATGACAAACACACAGGTCATTATCTTTAATTAGTTAGCAGTAAATTAATAGTGAATACGAAAACATGTGACATAAGAATTACTCTCAATAGCTAGTAGGTAAAGGAGATGGTCCCAAATTATACGGAGCCCAGGATCAGTCATTGTACCCTTGCGGAAATAAGAGAAAATATTTTTTTTAACCATTTTTGATTATACAAATCTATGAATTCATCGAAATAATATGAATTCTCAATGCAACACCAATAAGGGTATTAATGGCGGATTGATGACGTTTTCTATGGAGTAGTCGATTTGACGTTTGCTGTCAATTGTCATGTCATAGTTGCTTTATAGGCGCCATCTTGTTAGATAACTCAAAAACTTGGGTTTTAATTTTATTTATTTATTTTTGTTTTTTGTTAGATTTATTCACTTATTTAGATTTTAATAAAATCCATGTATTTTTAAAATTTTAATGACACGGGGTACAGGAGTGGACCTGAAATGGACCATCTCCTTTTATGTTACTCAGTTAGCGAATATGGCAACAGAATAACTGAAGAAAACATTTTTAAACATCGCGCACTTGGCGCATCGGCTAATTTGGTAAAAACCGGGCTAGCACGACTGATTGTAGCGACCAAGCTACGTATAGTTCTCTATCTCTTTCTCTCCTATCGTTTCTTTCTATTTATCTACTATCGTTTGCATACTAGATAAGTGACAACAAATATAGCTAGGTCTGCTAGTTGGACGGGCAGAATAACAATTTCATCTGCCGTGCTCGATTGAATCGTAAAATCCTCTCTTCGGCTCCCCTACTATAATGAGAAATACAAAATGACCTATAAGATTCGCACGGTATTACCGACCGGTTGAACAAAACGAATACATACATACACATACACAAGAATGTAATATGAACAACACAACTACATCACTAGCCTACAAGGTAATTCACTTGTGTTTTTCCTTCAATCGGCAGTGGATGTATCCAATTGTTGTTATACCTAATTTTTTAAATTTTGCGTAACTATAGGCTCTAACAAGTGAGTACGACTTATATTATATTTATATATGTAGCTAATATTTCTCTATCTCGCGATATCTTTTCATCCGAAATTCCTCAGTGCTTGAAGACAAAAGTCTTCGAACAGTGCGTGTTGCCAGTGATGACCTATGGTTCCGAGACTTGGTCGCTAACTATGGGCGTCATAAGAAAACCCAGAGTCACACAGAATCAGATCTTCATTTCTGATTCGATCACGCAGAGATCAGCAGAAGAACTAAAGTCACCGACGTAACTCAACGTGTCGCGAAGCTGAAGTGGCAATGGGCGGGGCACATAGTTCGAATAGCCGATGGCCGTTGGGGTTCCAAGGTGCTGGAATGGCGGCCCCGCACTAGAAAGCGCAATGTTGGTCGACCCCCCACCAGCAGGGCTAGCACGGGCAAGGGAGAAATTTATCCACGGGGAGAGGACAAAACGTTTATCCCCCACACTCGTTTTATCCACTCACCGCGCATGGGCACGCCGGTGGATATAATATCCCCGGTGGATAAACGGAGGGAAAGACTTGTCAACCCATTTGTATATATCTTATAAATTGGCATTAGGTATATTAATAGTCCGAAATAAACGTAAATTTGATAATATTTGGTTATTTTGTGCATATTATTTATCTGTTTTCTGTTGGCATTGTTTTGTTTGGTGATTGTTTTTTGCGGTGGTTTGTAGTAGGTATCTATAGTATCTATCATACTAGCGGACCCGGTCAAGCTTCGTTGTGACATAAGTGCACTTATTCTCTATCCCTACTCTACCCTTCTTTACCTCTACCCCTACCCCACCCCTACCCTACCCCTACCCTACCCCACCCCAACCCACCCCTACCCTACCTCTACCCTACCCCTACCCCCCCCCCTACACCCCCCTACCCCCCCTCCACCCTACCCCCTACTCCCCACCCCTACCCCCCCCCCCTACACAACCCCTACCCCCCTACCCCTCCTACCCCCCCTACCCCACCCCTACCCTACCTCTACCCTACCCCTACCCTACCCCACCCCTACCCCACCCCTACCCCACCCCTACCCCACCCCTACCCCACCCCTACACAAACCCTACCCCACCCCTACCCCACCCCTAACCCCCCCCTACCCTACCCCTACCCTACCCCTACCCCACCCCATATTGCGAAGCAATTGTTAAAGACCAAAACATGCGAGACATAATTGTTTTTTTAAGTAAAGTTTTATCCCCACATCAACTTCACAGGGATAAATTTATCGCGTTTAAATGTCAAAAGTCCCAAAGTATATCATTTTATCCACTCCATATGCCATAGTCGAGGAAAAGATCTCCACGCGTAATGTCAATCGGGGATTAATTTGTCTTTCCCTTGTGGCCATGCTATGACGGGTGGATTTATATCCTTAGTCAGTGGATATAATGGGTGGATAAAAATTTTATCCCTTGCCCATGCTAGCCCGGCAGGTGGACAGACGACATCAAGCGAGTCGCAGGTATTCGCTGGATCCAGATGGCTCAGTATCGTAATGTTTGGAAGTCCCTACAAAAGACCTATGTCCTGAAGTGGACGTCCATCGGCTGTCATGATGATGATGATGGTAATCTTTATCTTATGGCAGTGATTTTCCCGGAAACGCAGATATTTGTTGGTTAGTAGTTTTTGTTATTAATTTACTTGTTTAATAAGGGTAGGGTCAGGATAGGGGTAGGGTTAAAGTCGCGGGCGTCCGCTAGTATTTAGTGGTATAAAATCTTTGGTCCAGCTGCGTTACCGTGGAGATATTGAGGTTTTTAGCTAAGTAGGATTCGTTTGGATACTGGCTCGGAATTAAGGCCTAGGGTTGATCCATGTTTGAATAATAATATGAATCCATGTTTGTAGCCGTGATAGCCCAGTGGATATGAAACCTGCATACCAGAGAACTATCTTAATTCTCTGCGTGTGTGAAGTCTGCCGATCCGCATTGGACCAGCGTGGTGGACTATTGGCCTAACCCCTCTCATTCTGAGAGGAGACTCGAGCTCAGCAGTGAGCCGAATATGGGTTGATGACGACAAAGTAGGTACTACAATTATAAATGTCTTTCAATTTAATGTACCCTATACACTGCACAGATTTCCTTGCAACTTTCACAATATATTTCTGTCTAAAGGCATTATATAATCAATACTAAAGCAAAAATATTTGTTTTTAGTTTTGTCTGTCTGTCTGTTCGTTATTTTTGTTGACCAGGCATCCCGCTGATACTACTGAATGAATTCAAAGTTTTTATGGAAAATTCTTCATTTTAGCAAGTTACATTTGTAACATTTGGAAGGTGTACTCCAAATTTACCCCCCAAGGATTAAAAAGGGGTTGAACTTTTTTTGATATAAATCAATTCACGTCTTGGGTTATGTTATTCTAAAATGATTAGTGGACTATTAGTTATCATATAAAACAAGCGAAAATATTAAAAACTAGCAGACGCCGCGTGGTTTCACCCGCGTGATTCCCGTCCCCGTCAATCAAACAAACAAACAAACTCTTCAGCTTTATAATATTAGTATAGATATGGTGTCAAATAGGGGTTGAAAGTTTACATGTAGTTTCTCGCAGACGAAGTCGCGGACGTTCGCTAGTACATAACAAATTGAGATTGCGTTACATGATGGGCAAAAAATCAAACTCGTTTTGGACTTTGGTTTTCCTTGTATCGTCAAAGAGGTTGCAGTAAAAAATTACCTAAGTACATTTTTTTCGCGCTACACACAAACTAAATTTACAAATAATTGGTCAATATGTGTCTAAAAGTATATTCTAATTAAAAATACAGTTTCTGAGGCTTCTTAAAATCACTTTTTCTTTAATAATTAGCAAGGATTGTATCTATACTAATATTATAAAACTAATCGCTAACGCGCTAATCTCAGGAAGTACTGGTCCGATTTGAAAAGTTCTTTCAGTGTTAGCTGGCCTATTTATTGGGGAAGGCTATATATTATAGGAGTACGGAAATAATTTTAAATATATAGCTATATATTATTTCCGTACTCCTACGGGAACGGGAACCACGCGGGTGAATACGCGCGTCAACTGGTATTAAATAATGCTTCTACACCTCTATAGGATGCACTTGTATTCTTTTTTTTTTATTCTTTACAAGTTAGCCCTTGACTACAATCTCACCTGATGGTAAGTGATGATGCAATCTAAGATGGAAGTCGGTTAACTTGCTAGGAGGAGGATGAAAATCCACACCCCTTTCGATTTCTACACGGCATCGTACCGGAACGCTAAATCGCTTGGCGGTACGTCTATGCCGGTAGGGTGGTAACAAGCCACGTAGAAAGCCTCCCACCAGCCAGACCTAGACCAATTAAGAACATCTCAATCGGCCCAACCGGGGATCGAACCCAGGACCTCCGTCTTGTAAATCCACCGCGCATACCACTGCGCCACGGAGGCCGTCAAAAATATTCATTAAAAAACTTGTAAATTTTTTCAGACAAACATGAAGAGTGTTAGTCTAGGAACAGTGTTGTGTATATTAGTGCTCGGCGTACATTCTGCGTCCCTGGACTTCCCAAGGTTTCCAACTAGGGATGGCTACAGAGTGATCGTAGGTCATACAAACGTAAGTATATATAGCTCAGTGGATATGACCTCTTCTTCCGATCCCGGATTTATATGACCTTTACCGATGATATATTTGTCTTGTATTTAAATACAGAAATGTATTATATATTCAATTATTACTTATTTACAGTCCTTATCGAGTCTCATTCGAGCTATTATCAGTTCATAAGTAATTAATGCGTCACTATAACCTACCCATTCTGTGGGATTTGCCAATTCAATATTAAGATACCTAGGCCACTAGTCTACATGAGGAAAAACAAAAGACAAAGTTTAAATATAATTATTTCTATGTGAATCTTTATAATTTTCATTCTTCAAACATTATACGGAAATTTCGAATGAACGTCGTCAGAAGTATGTGTACAATTAAAAAAAAACCCCGACTGCCTAACCTACTCGCACCTAGCTTCGCGTATTTTGTATAGCAATTAATAACTAACGTTTCACTAATTTTAGGTTTTTGAAATATGGCCATTTTAAAATCCTCTTGATGAACCCTTGACTTTGTTCCATATTGCAAAATTAAAAAAAAATTCACCTCTAGTCTATAGAGTCTCACAGCCGTCGTGTTAATTTTTTTTAACTTCATCTATCTAAGAACACTTGGGTTATAAAGACAACTCTAACGATATCTTAATTACGTAAATCGGTTTAACTACATATGAAGTAATAATTTGACGGCCTCCGTGGCGCAGTGGTACGCGCGGTGGATTTACAAAACGCAGGTCCTGGGTTCGATCCCCGGCTGGGCAGATTAAGATTTTCTTATTTAGTCCAGGTCTGGCTGGTGGGAGGCTTCGGCCGTGGCTAGTTACCACCCTACCGGCAAAGACGTACCGCCAAGCGATTTAGCGTTCCGATACGATGCCGTGTAGAAACCAAAAGGGGTGTGGATTCTCATCCTCCTCCTAACAAGTTAGCCCGCTTCCATCTTAGACTGCATCATCACTTAGCATCAGGTGAGATTGTAGTCAAGGGCTAACTTGTCAAGAATAAAAAAAATAAAATAAAGAATATTACATACATACATGATACGCGCGAAACATAACCCTTCTTGCAGTCTGGTAAAAATATATGACCCATCAGGATTACCAATGACAATATATTAGGTAGAACGAGGAAGACAAAATAAAACTATCAGTCTATACTCTTGCTCAAAAAGACTGTCATATTACCACTCCGCAGCGGGGCTTAACAAGAATTTCAGCCTCTAGGGGCTAAAGTAATTTTTTTTAATTTAATTTTTACTGAGCGAGCTGCGTCTGCAAAAAGAATTTTAATTTGAATACCTACTGTACTGAATTATTTTATTTTCTCGCAATCGTAGTGAAAAGCATAGTGTAACACGCGGGGCTAAACCCATTACAAATCCGGTTTCTATTTAGCGGCCCTCGCCTTACAGCTCGTGCCTAAAATTACCTCGTATATAATGGGTCTGTTTAGCCCCTTGTATTGTACTATTAGGTCCGAAATTTAAATAAATTGACGTTTATTTAGAAACTGCGGTTCAAACAAAATTTTGGTAATTACAGCCGATAGGTGATGACGTCACAGACGACGATCCCGTGGTACCAATCAAGATGACGCACATGCGCGTGCGCTCCGAGATCGCTCTGCGCTACGCTCGTACGGCCGTCATATGCAAAGTATACAACCCCAACAAGCGACCGCAGGAAGCCAGCTTTAATGTATTGCTACCTGAAACAGCCTTCATCAGCGGATTTACGATGTATGTACGCTGTAAAAAAAAATAAACTGTATAGTTAATTGCCCATGCCATAGTTAATTAAATATTGTATTATTCACGTTTAGTTATGTATATTTTTATTAGATGGATATTTAATTCATAGATTACATACACAATCGAAAAAGTAATTTGGACAATATTATGTACAATACAATATACATTTATTACTTAATACACTAGCCACCCGTATCCCGTTTCCCAAATTTAGCCTATGACTCACAAAAACCATGGCTTTCTAGTGGTAAAAGATTTTTTTAAATTGGTTCATTAGATCCAGAGATTACCAGAGATCCAACAACTTTAATTCCTTATAATATTAGTATAAATAAACAATATATTTTAGGACTATCGGTAAAGAAAACTACGAAGCGTATGTAAAAGAGAAAGAAGACGCTAAGAAAATTTATCAAGACGCGGTTGCACAAGGAAATTCCGCGGCACACGTGGATGCTAAGTGAGTCACATATACCCAATGATATTAAATACTGTTAGATGTGTTACTAGCGCATGATAAATGAGGCGATCAAAAGAGGAAGTTTATAGTCAACTCAACAGTTGTGGTCAACGACGAAAGTTATTTAAACAAAATATACCTAAACGTCTACAATGTCGAGGTATGTGTTCAAGAAATGTAAATCTATATTCTTAAATATATAATGGATTAAAGACCAAATTGTGCATGTGTGCGCTCAGTGTTGTAGTCGAATCGGATTTTGTAGGAACGTAACCGATCTATAGTACAAAATTATCATTGCATATACTAATGCATCTACTAATGTATGCTTTTAGTCTATTTTTAAGCGACTTCAACGACCGTATATATAATTTTATATACTTTTTGAAATTAGCAGACGCCCGCAACTTCGTCAGCGTAAAATTCAGTTTTTTAACCGACTTCCAAAAAGGAGGAGGTTCTACGTTCGGCTGTATGTATGTTTTTTTTTTTTTTTTTTTATGTATGTCCAGCGATAATTCCGTCAATTATGGACCGATTTTGAAAATTCTTTTTTTTCACATATCCCGTGGGAATAATGGATATTTCCGGGATAAAAGTAGCCTATAGTTTTCTCTATAACCTCTTCTGTCCAGTGAAAGTTCCATCGGTTCAGCCGTGCCCAGACAAACAGATTTTTTTTAATGCTTGATTGTGTTTAAGTAAACAACCATTGAAATCACAGACAGACGCTTCAATTTATATACTAGCAGACGCCACGCGAATTCACCCACGCGGTTCCCGTTCCCATGGAAATACGGGGATATAATGTAGCCTATAGCACTTGGGGATAGCGTAGCATCCCAACAGTGAAAGAATTTTTCAAATCGGTTCGGTAATTTCAGAGCCTATTGCAAACAAACGAACAATCAAATCTTTCTTCTTTATAACATTAGTAGGTATAGATGTATTGATTAATAAAAAATTAATAAAAAACCAGAGCTCGCGACTCGAACCACTTCACGATAAAATACAACGTGGAAGGCAATTGCAACGCGACGTACGTCTTGAGATATGAAGAGTTGTTGGGTCGTCAACGCGGCGTGTACAATCATGTTATAAACCTACTGCCTGGGGCGTTTGTGCCCAATATGGACGTAGTTGTGCATATCAAGGAATCGCAGAGGATCACTGAACTTAGGGTGCCTGAGTTGAGAACTGGAAATGAAATAGACGCGACAGAGAAAGATCCACGTAAGTCCAAATGAAATTTTAAACAACAATGTATCTACAAACACATTTAGATAAAATCACCAAAACATTATTACCCAGAATATAGAAAACGCCTAACGCTTTAGCAATACGAGTAGAAGTACCAAGGGGACCCCTTGGTACTTCTACTCGTATTCTAATATACAGGGTACTCGGGAGTATTTCCCATAACCTCAAGGTGTTTACGAGTCCACTTAAAGGAGCCGAACTGCATAACTGATAGTTTTTAGACTAAAAAATAACAACTCTTTATGTGTCATACCAAGTAATTCAAATAATTCTGGATATCCATGTAACACACGCCTTTATCTATCCTTGCATTTTGAAATACGTCAAACTTGGCTACGATGATAAGATCAGACACGTTTTAAGATCGATTTAGGTACAAAAGAAATATTATTTACTCTGAAAATAATAATTTTAGAAATCATGTTCCTTGAACACTTTAAATTATTTTTCGGTAAGAATATAAATAACCCCAGAGTTATATATATTTTTATAGTGTGTTCGTTTGTGACACGTCCGGGGTAAAAAGTTTTAAAAACTAAAAATAACAACAGCGAGTTTCATGTACTTTTTTTAAATCCTGATATGATACCCCCCCATATTTTGTTTATTATTTACATTACTATTAATACATTGAAATACACTAAATAAATATATTGCAGAAAATTTGAAAGCTGTTATTAGAAGAGGCGCTAACGTGCGAGAAGCTACTATAACCTTCACTCCTGATCTAGTAGAACAGAAAAGACTGGCTGAAATATATGCGGTATGTTTTATTATTACTGAATACGTTTTATTCCTAGATCATACAACTGTATCTGTTTTATGGTGCTACTAATGTAGTTTATTAAATTATATTATTTATTAATTATTATTATCAACCCATATTCGGCTCACTGCTGAGCTCGAGTCTCCTCTCAGAATGAGAGGGGTTAGGCCAATAGTCCACCACGCTGGCCCAATGCGGATTGACAGACTTCACACACACAGAGAATTAAGAAAATTATCCAGTATGCAGGTTTCCTCACAATGTTTTCCTTCACCGTTTGAGACACGTGATATTTAATTTCTTAAAATGCACACAACGTTTAAATGTTTATTAAATTAAGTAGATCTAAAAATAAAGCGAGCTTAACAATCTGCAGGGTTATTGTGTAATTCGGTGTACCACTCAAATAGTAAGTCACTACATCGTTTTTCATCATATTTTCGTAATAATGATCATCTAACATAGTTATTTCAACAAAATTATATTGACTACGTCATTTTACATTAAATGACAGTGATTTTTTTGTTTTATGATCATCTAACATGATTATTTCAACGAAGATACGTAAATAACGGTTTTTCTTTGAAATAATCAAATAATCTTACTAATTGCTACTGCTCTTTCAATATTACAATAACGTAGATACTTATGTTATTTCGTTGAAAATACTATGTTAGATGATTGCATAAACGAAAATATGATGAAAAACGATGAAGTGACTCATTATTTGAATGGTACACCGAGATACATAATAATTCTGCTGGGCAGTGTATCCTCAGAATACTGATATAGATGATATAGATAACTTTCATTATAATTATTTTTATACTGTATTAATTCATTCCTCCAGCAATATATTTTAAGTACATCACTCTACGCAAATAACAAATTTTATTAATGAAGATAATACTTAAATAGGCTAAACTTATTATAAAAATAAAATATAAGGAAATATCAATACAACTACAACTACAAAATTAAAATAAATTAAATTAAAACTAATACCTAAAAATATTTATCAAAATTTGCCGCCCTTGGTAGGGTGCCCATCACGCAGGCAGCATTCCCGCGTTGAATTGCGATTGAAATTCTTTGCGCGAGAAAGCTGCCCGCCCGAGGGTCGCCTGTTGCCTACGCATGATATTTCAGGTTTATAGCATTAATTTTTATATTATCACCTAAATAGTGTACACGAAATGTTGTTTTTAAATTTACTCTTCAGGAAAAAAGTAAACAATCAGCCGATCCAGATTCCGACGACATTGGTTACGATAGCCAAGAAGAAGAAGATGTAAATAAAAAAGATGGTCTTCTGGGTCAATTTGCAGTACAATATGATGTGGATCAGCCAAAGAATGGAGAAATATTGGTGAGCTTATTGCTAACTATAAATCTTTACTAATATTAGATTTAAATTTTGTGGTTATAAATAAAGTAATCTTTATCTACTGAACCGATTTAAAAAATTCTTTTACCAATAGTAAGCCACTTTACTTGTTAGTGTTATAGGCTATATGATTTATCTATGTATTTCACGGTAACGGAAACTATGTGGTTGAAATCCCGGGACACACGGTTAAGGGAATTTTTAAAATCCGTTTAGGAAATCTAGAGATTACCTCCTTCAACATCACATACATTACCTCTTTATATTATCTGTATAGATACTCGTAGAACAACGTGTCTTAGGAAACATTAGGATAATGTTGTTGTCCATTTTATTTTTTTTATTTTTCAGGTTAACGACGGTTATTTTGTCCATTTCTTCGCCCCGAGCTCCTTACCGCCTCTTAGCAAACACGTCGTATTTGTCCTGGATACGTCAATCTCTATGGCAGGGAACAAGATAGCACAACTAATAACAGCTATTAAGGCTATTCTCTCCGATCTCAACCCGAAGGATTACTTCAACATCATTGAATTCAATACTTATGTTACAGTAATAATATTTTCTTTCTTTTCTTTCTATATTAGTTTTTTTATTGTCTTTTGAATGACTTGGCAAAAGGTTTGATTGCGTACACTTTAAAACTACACGTTGTGCAGTTTTTGTACACATAACTCATCAAAAAAAAATATAAATTCTCGCAACTCAGTTCTTGTACTGTAAAAAGTTGTGAGATCCATGTAATACGAAGTCGATCGAGGGATTGCATAAAAATATCTCACAAGTAGTATACACATTATTTTCATAAAGCTTGTCAAAAGCAATTGACGGCCTCCGTGGCGCAGTGGTATGCGCGGTGGATTTACAAGACGGAGGTCCTGGGTTCGATCCCCGGCTGGGCAGATTGAGATTTTCTTAATTTGTTCAGGTCTGGCTGGTGGAAGGCTTCGGCCGTGACTAGTTACCACCCTACCGGCAAAGACGTACCGCCAAGCGATTTAGCGTTCCGGTACGATGCCGTGTAGAAACCAAAACGGTGTGTGGATTTTCATCCTCCTCCTAACAAGTTAGTCCGCTTCTATCTTAGACTGCATCATCACTTACCATCAGGTGAGATTGTGGTCAAGGGCTAATTTTTTAAGAATTTAAAAAAAAAAAAAAAAAAAAAAAATTGCCAAGTCAAAAATTTCAAAAATGATATTCACATTTCAAATAGGTTCACGATTTGAAGATGGTGGATAATAATCATAACAATAACAAAGAAGTTCCACCTGCACTAGCTTCGCCCGACAATATAGCTGCAGCAAAAAGTATAGTATCCAGATTTACTGCTACCGGAGGTAAGAAAATTCATTTACTTAACGAGGTTTTTTTTTCATCTTACATATATTATTTATTAATTTATATATTTATTTTAATTTATTTATTAGTGTTATTTTTAATGTATTTAATATTATTTACTTTTATTATTTATGTATTAAGTATAATATGTTTCCTCACTTTTTTTTTCTGTTGTACCTATCCATTTCTTTTGTTTAAAATCTCTCCCACTGCCAAGGGTCACTGGCAGAGATCTCTTATAGAGATAAGTGTTTCCTTGTCCACTGTTTTTCTTTCTACCTTTGTGTGTTACAATATAAATTAAAAAAAAAAATATTTACCATAACATCTAAATTATAAACATTGTTAAATATTAATAACATTGGTCTATATAAAATATATAAATCTATATTTTTCAATAATTGTATTTCATTTAAAATACTATAACTTTTTGTGTTTTAACAGCTACTAACATCTATGAAGCTCTTGATGAAGCCATAAAAATTGTGAAAATGGGAGTGCAATCACCAAATAAAACAGAATCTACAAATGACACGATATCAGAGTCCAGAGAAAGTAAGTAAAATATACCATTTCATAAACACAATAAAATAATTTCCCTTTAGTACGAGTATGAACATTAACATCAAGGAAATTTGAATTTTTTTTTTGAAGAAACTTATCCTTTTACCTTAACCTAATAGCTATTTTTCTTAGCTATTAGGATAAGTTAGCAGGCCTACGTGGAATGATGGCAACAATGCTGTCTTTTCGTTCCCACGTTGGACAGCCAGGCTGATCCTTTGAGCAAAAATGAGCCAGCTATTATGACTTGAGACAACTGGCTGCGGTGAAATAATCAGAGAACTTCTTTGAAAACTAAATTAAATTTTATTTCCAGATGATGTGGAGCCCATTATAATTTTTTTAACGGACGGTGAGCCCACCGCCGGTGATATTATAGACACTGACACTATCACAAATTACATCTCGGAAAAAAATACAGGCGACAAGCAAGCACCGCTGTTCTCACTTGCGTTTGGTAAATCTTATTGTTTTGTTTTAATTCTATTATTTATAGTCTATCTCACGATTACTTTGCTAGTAATGTATGTAAATTACAGTTTAGATTTTTTATAGCTTTTTTTAATTAAAACGGTTCACCTTTTGCACCTTTAGTACTCTTACATAGGGTTAGATGGATTGGAATGAGACCCTTGATGACTCAAATGAAACTTTATTCCGCTCCCTAATCCGAGTACCAAATAGACATGTAGGCAATCCTTGTACAAAGAGTTCACTGATATTCACTTGAATGCCTGGTATCATTTCACTGTACTATAATCGTAAACTGCCACAAACGGCTTGAAACCGGTTGCCGGTTCTTCTCAGCAGAACCTGCCTCCCGAACCGGTGGTAGAATCTTTACAAATATTCAACTGACGTTTCAAAAGTGCTTGTAAACTGAGCCTACTTGAAATGAATGAATTTTGAACTTTGGACCCGCGTATTTATACTGTGACAACATAAATATTGTCATAAAGATAAATTTCGAAATTTCTATAAAATATTCGAAAAAGCGATTTCCGCTTACAATGCGTAAGTGCTTAACAGCAGATGTAAAAAACTTATGTAGGCATACAACATTGCTAAACAATTGTGGGCCTTATGATCCAAATAATAGGGTCCTCCGTAATAATACTTAATGCTCAAACAGGCGATGACGCGGACCGGCCTTTCCTGCGCAAGCTCTCTCTCCGCAACGATGGCTTCATGAGACAAATCTACGAGGCAGCAGATGCAGCGCTCCAACTACGCCAATTCTACGAACGAGTGTCCTCGCCGATCCTCTCGAATGTGAAGTTCGTCTACCCTCGACGACAGGTCTTCACCATCATTTATACAAGACTAGCAGACGCCCGCGACTTCGTCCACGTGAAATTTAGTTTTTCACGAATTCCTCGGGACCCATGGATTTTTCCGGGATGAGTAAATGTAGCCTATGTGTTAATCCGAGGAAAATGCATTTTCATTCCAAATTTCAGCCAAATCGGTTCAGTAGTTGCGGCGTTAATAAACGCAAAAGTTTGTATGGATGTATGTTTGTTTGGATGTGTATTACTCTTTAACGCCACTACTACTGAAGCGATTTGGCTGAATTTTGGAATGGAAATGGATTTTACTCTGGATTAACACATAGGCTCCACCCAGTTCTAGTTGAGAACGCTGCACTCGAAATTGTAGACGAATGCAAATACCTAGGACATATGATCCAGTTAGGTAGGTTCGGGACATTTCGTGACATCTTTTCATCCGAAATTCCTCAGTGCCTGAATACAAAAGTCTTCGAAGAGTGCGTGTTGCCAGTGTCATCACGGGCACTGGCAACACGCACTCTTCGAAGACTTTTCTTTTCGAATGGTTCCGAGACTTGGTCGCTAACTATGGGCCTCATAAGAAAGTTCAGAGTCACACAGCGGGCGATGGAACGAGCTATGTTAGAGGTATCTCTGCGTGATCGAATCAGAAATGAGGAGATCCGCAGAAGAACTAAAGTCACCGACATAGCTCAACGTGTCGCAAAGCTGAAGTGGCAATGGGCGGGGTATATAGTTCGAAGAGCCGATGACCGTTGGGGTCCCAAGCTGCTGGAATGGCGGCCCCGCACCAGAAAGCGCAGTGTTATCGACTCTCCACCAGGTGGACTGACGACATCAAGCGAGTCGCAGGTATCTGCTGGATGCAGGCGGCTCAGTATCGTGATGTTTGGAAGTCCCTACAAAAGGCCTATGTCCTGCAGTGGACATCCGTCGGCTGACATGATGATGATGATGATGCTTTACAATTTATTTACAGATAAAAGAAGGATCGTTAAGTCGTAGTCAGTTTCGTACTATTAACAAAGGTTCAGAAGTTGCTGTAGTTGGAAGGATCTCAGAAAACGCCAAAGAAATCACACCGCAAGTGTACGGTATAAGAAGTGATGGAGAGGGTCGTAGAGTGAGTACATAATTAGAATGGTAAAGAAAGTTGGTCACTCCAGAGTATGGTCAAGATCTTCACGTTCCATACTTACTTTGCACTCTCAATTGGTATAGGTATATATTATCAGGAGCAAACAGGAGAGGCGCCATAATTGGATCTCGCTCCATTCTAAAATTTACTTCGGGCCGGCGCTGAATATGTTTACAGTTGTTAACTATCCGTCAATAGCTTGATGAGACTCATACATTACTTCGTTTTTATTACCCTACTACAAGAAGGGTTATGTCTTCCGTGCGTATCTTGTATGTATGTATATAAGTAATATTCTTTATTACCTCATATCTTCCAAACCGCTGAACGGATTTACGTAATTAAGATATCGTTAGATTTGTCTTAATAACCCAAGTATTCTTAGATAGGTGAAGTGAAAAGAAACTAATACAACGACTAATAGACTAAAGGTGAAAAAATATTTTTTTTTTTCGAATATTGCAATATGGGTATCAAATTCAAGGGCTCATCAAGAGGAAATCAAAATGGTATATCATGGCCTTAATATTAGAAAAAACCTTCAGTTATTAATCGTTATACAAATAACGCCAGGCGGATGACTAGGTGCGAGCAGGTTAAGGTTTTTTTATTATAATTTAATTAAAGTTATTAATAATTGTTGTTCTTGGTATTTCTATTTCGCAGATACGTTACGAGGTCAATCCTACAGTGCCAGTAAACTGTGCAAAAGACCAATTCCTGCCGTTAGAACGTCTCTGGGCGTATCTGACTATTAAGCAACTGCTGGACAAACGTGACGCGGACGATGATGACGTCAGTGATGACGTCGGCACGGAGGACAGTCCAGACAGTCCTAAGCAGAGAGCTCTTGCTATAGCTTTGAAGGTTGTCCATTTTTTTTTTTAATTAAAACTTTAACGTAACTTTAAACTCCCGCAAACGGAGCATATTGGGTCAAAGTTTGATGTCTCCTTTTGTATACAAAGGGAGGCCTAGTCCTGTAGTAGGCCGATAAAATAGGCCAATAAACGTAGGCGTTAGAAGCAGTGCGTCCGATACGTACGATCGGTGGACGCCTAGCATAAGGATGAACTTTAAACTTGTGTCAAGTCAAAATTTAATTTATACTCGTAGTCCTTTTCATGAAAGAAGTCCCCTAGACGCGACGCTGTCGCGAATGTTTTAATGGCACTCATTATCATTTGTTATTAATTTTAGTTCAGATTTTACCTGCCGGACTTCTTTCATGAAAAGGACTCTAGCTGCCGACATTCTGGTAAGCTTGTAAATCAAACACTGTAAATACACTTGTAATGTATTTTAAAATCCTTCAAATACATTTTCTTACAGATCATTTTGAATTGAGTGAGCAATCTCATACTTAAGAACTTAATCGTTATTTTACTCAGACCAATTATAGAAGGACCTGTATCGCACTCATAGTCACGAACAAAATTGTCTGTCATTTTCTGAAGAAATTGAGCTTAGATTTGGTATATATCTTATACTAAACTAGAAGATTTTGCCCGTTTTTTACACAATTCAATTACACAAAAAGGTATTTTTACGGAGCTCTTTAACCGACGAACACGATTACAACTATTTAACATCGATACTATAGAGACAGTTTCTATAATCGCATTAGATCGTTGATCATATTCTTTGACAGAAAAGTAACGTCTAGCGAGGCAGGTCCTATACAATAATTGGTCTGAGTTATTTTACAATTATGTTAACTAAGTAAGTAGTTCAGTTTAAATTTCTGTAGGACTGACATTATGGTACAAACATAGTTTACAAAGTTTTTTTTTCAGATTTCCCTTTATTTTTTTTTTTCATTTCTTTTAGTATTCGTTTGTAACACCTCTGACGTCACTAGTGGTAGTCAGACTAAACAAAACCAACGCAGAAGATCTTCTGGATGCCGAATCAGTTGATGACGTCATTAGCAAACAACGTAAGAAACTATTCATTTTATTAGCCACTAGCAGATGCCCCGGGTAGTTTTCGTTCCCGTAGATTACGCAGTTATGGCTTATGACACTTACAAATAACGTGACTTTTTAGTGGTAAAAGAATTTTCAAAATAGGTTTAGTAAATCCAGAGTTATCCCCCTTTATAATATTCGTTTATACGAAGAAGGTTACTCTAGGAGTATGCCTCATGCACGAAAAATTACAGAGCTCTCGCCTACGGTTTGGGCTAGCAATATCGCCTCGGCTGTAATTTTAAACTTACCTCACTTATATCATAATATACATTTATGTACCCTCATCAGTTAATTAGCCGTCTAATATGTCTAAGAAAGCCTATTTTATTCTCAATTTAACTGTATTAGGTTGCCTTTGATTTAGTTCATGGTTTCCTTCATTAAGTAGCCCGGTCTTCGTGTTCGGGCATAATCGGATATCTCTCTCTCTCTCTCTCTCTCTCTATTCTCACGAATGTCACAAAGAAATTAAAAATAGGTTTTGCTTAATATAGTGCTACCATACAAATTCTGTGACTACTTCGGAACATATTTTCACAGCTCTGTATGGATCTGTAGGACTATTTTGTAGCGATGTTTTTTTTAACTCGAAAGTGCGAGTTTCGAACTCACCTTTATTTATATATATCTCTCTCTCTGTCTAACACGATACTATAGAATGAGATGGAAATCAAAACTCACACTTGCGAGTTGACACACACAAAAGAGCCGTGATAGCCCAGTGGATATGATCTCTGCCTCCGATTTCGGAGGGTGTGGGTTCGAATCCGATCCGGTGCATGCACCTCCAACTTTTCAGTTGTGTGCATTTTAAGAAATTGAATATCACGTGTCTCAATCGGTGAAGGAAAACATCGTGAGGAAACCTGCATACCAGAGAATTTCTTAATTCTCTGCGTGTGTGAAGTCTGCCAATCCGCGTTGGGCCAGCGTGGTAGACTATTGGCCTGACCCCTCTCATTCTGAGAGGAGACTTGAGCTCATCAGTGAGCCGTATATGGGTTGATAACGACGACACTTGCGAGTTATATCGTTACAGAAACCTACTACTTATGCAGTGCCCGCCTTAAGTTAATTTAGTGTTTAATTGATATTTTTTTTTATTTATCACATTTTAGAGCTTTTCCCGGTAGAGGTGAGAAGTGGCTCAGACTTGACTTCAAGAACCTACACAGCCTTCAGTTCTGGTAAGTTTTTCTTTTAATAGTAACGTAAATTCTACTTAATATAAAATATTTTCAACCAAAAAATTTAACCGACTTCAAAATCACAAAATAAACTAAAAAGCTAAAAAACAATGAGCATATTCAATGCAAGTAAGTTTATTGGAGCACAGATTACAGCATGAGTGCTACAATCGTTAATTATGTGCAGTGGCATACAATATTTTTTTCTACAACCATGATAAAGGAAATAAATGATTTACATTACAAAACTTAGTAAATCATCCTACTAATATTATAGATGCGAAAGTTTGTATGGATGTTTGTTACTCTATAACGCCACAACTACTGAACCGATTTGGCTGAAATTTGGGGGGGGATGTTCATTACTTAGTAATGGGTTTAACAGGGGTTCGTGGAACTGACAGTTTGAGAAAATCTGGTCTAAATGACTAATTATGACTAAGTTCTGAATGTTTTTTTAAATTACTTCTTAATCGTGTATTGACCACACACGTCCTGAGTGACTCGTCCTACTGATTGTAATTTATTATCCTTTTGTGTTATTGTAGGAACGGGACTGAGCCTCACTTCAAATGATGGACCAGTGCTGTTTGCTCAATCAAGTAATGTTCTTTATTAATAATACCAAAGCTTTGACTTTTAATTCATTTGTTTCAATAGAGCCTACGCCGCACACATAATAATATTAATAATGAAACACTTTATTACACCAAAAACAAAATAACAAAATTTTACAAACAAACCAAGTAAAAATATAAACAATGGTGTAACGGCGGCCTTATCTCTGAAGTGATATCTTCCAGGCAACCGTTAATAGGGATGATGACAGTTTTTTAAATTGTATATAAATTAAAAGTATACTAATAGCAAAGCAATTTTGTAAAAGTAACAGGGTATCTGCGATCATTACTTTCGGAGTTACAGGGATTTAAAGGGTCAGATTTGCGGCGCTGCCGCGGATCCCTGAAAAACGCTCCATACAAAATGGCACGATTTAGTGACGTCGTTGGCTCGCTGATCGTTAGGTTTGTATGGGCGTTAAAAAAAATTACTAATATCTTTGTTATTTGTGCGTTTATGTTTATAGTTCATTTATTGAAAAATGTCACATTTAATGTAAGTAAGCTAAAACTGTATGAAAATTTCATCTAATTACGATAAAAAATATTTAATACATTTTGAAATTTTATAATCTCATTTATTTTGCAAATATCCAGACAATTGTTGCTTTTTATGTATAAATTAGTTAACATTGACCTAATTTACCCGAATGTATCATAAAAATCAATATATTGAAACCTAGTCATCATCCCCATAATAGGGAGTTCACGTGTACAAAGAAAAGTGGTTGCTGTGCAAATAGTAAATCTGTAAAAGTGAAACTGTACCTGCAATTCGTTCAAAGCAAATAAACGTTGTCAACATCTCGATACCCAGCGTTAATCGCTAAATAGCCGACACCCAGAGGTTTTTCACGCGTAGTTCCCGTTCCAGTGAGAACACGGGTATAAAATATAGCCTGTTACACTCACTAATAACGTAGCTTTACAGTGGTAAGAGGATTTTCAAAATGGGTTCAATAGATCCAAAACATACCCCCTACACAAACTACACTAGGTTTACTACTATTTATGTAACTATACCTCAATAAGATATTAATTGAAAAACTTTATCTGTTAAAGGACATGTCCCAATTTTGTATGGAGGCTGGGCTTTTATTCCAAGTGTCAACTAAGCAGAACAAATTATTTTTATCTTAAAAGAACATAAAGTATAGGGCTTAAAACCCAAAATAAAAAAAAAATTTGGACCCCGCATTTTTTTTTATTAATTATACAAAATGTATTTTTTTTCATTAGCTGACAACATTAATTAATAATTTTTATCATGGCAACATGCTTGTAACTCACACCCTGACAGATTGTCAGTGATCTTGGCGTTTTCAAAGCAATTTAAGAATTTTTTATCTTATTGACATTTGACACCGGATATGAACTCAATTCCTACCGGATATGAATTGGTGTTTTATTGGCTGTTTTGAATACTTTTACTGTATTGTCTATGTTTAATTTGTAGACAAGGGGGCGAAACAAAAAAAATATTTATTTATTTAATGCGGGTTCCAAAAATTTTGATAATTATTTTCTCAACAGCAATTTGTATCTTCTATCCGTAAAGAATACTATCAATCTGCTTATAAATTTTAAATAATAATTTTTGGGTTTGGGTTGATATAATCAGTTAAATAGATAAAAGTTGAATTTAACAATAAATAAATGAATAATTAAAGTATATTTTAATTTTCATTTTTATTACAGCTAAACGTTTTACCAGTTATGGCGGGAGCGCTGGCGGTGATTCAAGTGGAGGCCTTAATACCCGTATGAAAAGACATTTAATTTTTCAAGGAGCTTTCATTGAAAATGCCGCCTAATTCTTTCGAAATAATAATATCAAAACAATGCATATTCCTCACATAGATCTACAAAAAGTTCGCGTTAGCGTATGACTTTTAACGATAGCTTACTTTAAAAGTAACTAGCCGGTGCCCAGCGGTTTCACCAGCATAGTTCCATTAAGAATTCTGCTATAAAATATAGCCTAAGACACTCACAAACAACGTGGTTTTCTAGTAATATAAGAGTTTCAATCGCTTCGGTAGATCCAAAGATAAGCCAAATACCACATACTTAACCTCTTTATAATAGTATATCTAGACGATCATTCACCTCTTTCTCGAAATTGGACCTACTTAACTGGATCATATGTCCTAGGTATACGTATTCGTCCACAATTTCGAGTGCAGCGTTCTCAACTATGACTGGGTGGAGCGATACATGAGCATTACACATTATTTTTGTTTTGGCCATGTTCATTTTCAGGCCCACCTGTTGAGAAACGCTGCTGAGGTCATTGAGCATGGTACTCATTTATAAATACATAATTAAAGATCCAATAGAATTTCTTACGAAAGAAGTTGAGAATATCTGCAGGTCCTAGACTAATAACATACAGACCCGCAACACCTAACAATTTTTCACTCCAAACGTAAGCCTTCTGTGACTATGTGAACGTAAGAGCTAGTCAAATAATGTATTCTGCGATCCCCACTAACGTTTCCTGTAATACCATTTTTTATTGAATCAAAAATATTGATGTGACAAAGTGAACGAATATGACTCACTATGTCCTGAACTCAGACCAATTATTGTATAGGACCTGCCTCGCTAGACGTTACTTTTCTGTCAAAGTATATGATCAACGATAAAATGCGATTATAAAAACTGTCTCTAATCGAATCGATGTTAAATAGTTGTAATCGTGTTCATCGGTTAAAGAGCTCCGTAAAAATACCTTTTTGTTTAATTGAATTGTGTAAAAAACGGGCAAAAACTTCTAGTTTAGTATAAGATGTATATAAAATCTAAGCTCGTTTTCCTCAGAAAATGACAGAATTATTCAGAAATTTCTCTGTCTATGGCTTAATAATAAACATAAAACCTATTTTGAGTCACAGTGATGATAATAAAATGATTCTAAGACCTTATTTAATTTGACTAATTAAATTAATGTTTTTAATTAATAAATCATATTTTTCATGATAAGTGGCTTCGTCCGCGGTTAATCTTTAAATAAGTTAAATACCTTCAATATTATTTTATTCCGGAATTATTAAAGATCGAATGAAAAAAAAAAATACACAAATAGCAAGGTTTTTTTACCATCTCTATAAAAATATATCTATTAATATTGTTCCAAAAAAGGGTAGTTGACTCCTATTAAATATAAACAATATTAATTTGGTGTATTACATGGAATTAGGATCCGAAGTTTGCTGAATTAATGATTTTACTATAAGCTAATTACAGTCGCCGACATGAACACAAGCGTAATTATCTTAGCGTGGCGATGCGTCAAGGGCTCCTATTTGGGGGCACATAAAACGGCTTACAAACCCGGCGACTACACACTATCAACATGTTATAAATCTATGGTGCAGGTATTATACCTAAGTCTGTCTGTTTATCTGACGAGGAGCAGGGTAGTTGACAATGATATTCTTAACCCCCGAAGCAAAAAGAGGGGTGTTATTAGTTTGACGTGTCTGTCTGTCTGTCTGTCTGTGACACCAAAGCTCCCGAACGGATGAAGCGATTTCAATTTAGTTTCTTTGTAATAAAGGTGACTTCCGGGCGAGTGTTCTTAGATATGTTTGATGAAAATCGGTTGAGCCGTTTAAAAGTTGTGGGGGTGAAAGTGGGGACCGTATGTCTGCAAATATACTCGAGTGAGGTCTCAAATCAAAGCCACTGAAAGAGAATATTAATGTATTGATCGAGAACGTAATTAATAATTTAATGACATTCGGGGGTTTTTCAAAATTTTTAATATTAATAATTGTGTCTTACTAGAATTGAGTTACCAGTTTGTGCAGTATTTTTTCTTTCGCAGATATTATGAGTCGTTTTCCAGATGATGAAAATACAGTACAAGGTATAGTCTTAAATTATAAAAACCCTTTCTTTATGAGTACTGTTTACCAACAAACAAAGTAAAAATAAGGGTATAAATCACTAGTTATTTCACACCTAATAGTAATTATAATTAACTTGTTCTTAAATAAACTAAAATAAATGTGACTAATAAGCTTAGAACAATTAGATATGGTTAATATATTTTATTTAACATTTAATAAACAAACCATGCATAAATTAAAATAAACAAGTTATGAAATAAATATGCATTTTCTACCTTCATTTCTAATTTGTTTGTTGGTAAACAGTACTCATTAAGAAAGGCTGTAGTATAGAGGTCTAGACGGCCTTTTTTATAAACATGGTTAAGGATTTAATCTCCAATTGTTTAAAAGTTCACTTTAAACAGTAGTTTAAATCTTAATTCATGTTTATGAATAAGGGATTAGGAATTCTTAACGGTTAGGTACGATAGATTGTTTGACGACGATTGATTTGACGTTAAAGACCTGGCCCGAGGACATCATGTAACTTTTAAGTCTACAAAATAGCGGATGGTGATAATATGATGAGATTTTTTTAGTATTAGCCTAGATACTCTAGGCTAGTACTGAACATTTTATAAAAACAAAAAACCTAATATTTTGTATGTCCGACCCCGCGGGTCGAAATAAAACAAACATACGCCCAACGAATATCTCGTGAAGAGAAATAGACAAATGTCAATATTGATATCTTTTTCATTGCGTTGGGACGAAAGAGACTGCGACAACTTGACATATTTTGTCTATTTCTCTTCAGAATCTCACAGGCTATTCACAAGCAAACATCGCAGTGTCTATTAAAATAACATTTTGTTAACGTAGTATGGGGAATAGTCAGTCCTAGCACTGAAGCGAGCGATGGAGAGGATTCGTATCACCTTCAAGATTTTGCATGGACGTCTTCGCTATTAGCATGGGACACTGATGGTCTTGCTATTGGATTGGGATTGGAAAATGAAACTAGCATATCCCTTAAACTCACACAGGATATTAAGGTGAGTATATCTTTATCTTTACTGATAATAAAACTGGTCGAATTCTTTACATTTATTCGCAATTTGAGATTTTACTTATACCGTTTGTAACAACAAACGTTAACGTGGTATAGAGTACTCAAATTCAAAATTCAAAATTCAAAATTCATTTATTTCAAGTAGGCTCAGTTTACAAGCACTTTTGACACGTCAGTTGACTATTTGTAAAGATTCTACCACCGGTTCGGAAGGCAGGTTCTGCTGAGAAGATACCGGCAAGAAACTCAACAGTTGTTCTTTTGAAAAAGTCATACAGTATTACAATTTACATTTGATAACAATTAAATTACAATTTCTTATAGTTTTATTTCCTGTGTGAAGGTGGAAGCTGATCCAATGACCTCCAAGCACCTTTGTCGTTAAGGAACTCATCAATAGTGTAGTAACCTCGACTAAGTAAATGTTTTTTAACACATTGCTTAAAGTTCTGCAAGTCCATCACAGTCTTGGGGATCTTGTTATAGAAGAGTACACCCAAACCCACAAAAGATTTTTTAACTCTTTGGAGACGATATGCAGAAATAACTAACTTATGGCCGTGTCTAGTAAGACGTGGGTTTAAATCTCCTTTTCGTTTGTACAAATTAATATTTTGTCTTACATAAACTATACTGTTATATATATACTGACAGGCTACTGTTAAAATGTCTATTTCTTTAAACTTTTGACGAAGGGACTCGCGTGATTTTAGTTGATATATACTACTAGCGCCATCTAGAATCTATACTTATAATACGAATTGTATATATTTTGTACCATTCTGTACATTGAAGATATTTTGAAATTTCTTGGGGGGCATTAAAAAATATTAGTTATGCAGTTCGGCTCCTACAAGTATAAGTGGACCTTAAAATTACGGGAAACTAGCGGACGCCCGCGACTTCGTCCGCGTGGAATTCAGTTTTTCACAAATGGTTGAACCATGATTTTTCCGGGATAAAAAGGACCTTTATGTTAATACAGAATAAAATCTATTCCCATTCCAAATTTCAGCCAAATCGGTTCAGTAGCCGCAGCGTAAGAGAGGAACAAACATACTTACACAGTTACACACAAACTTTCGCCTTTATAATCGTCGTTATAAACGCATATTCGGCTCACTGCTGAGTTCGAGTCTCCTCTCAGAATGAGAGGGGTTAGGCCAATAGTCCACCACACTGGCCCAATGCGAATTGGCAGACTACAAACACGCAGAGAATTAAGAAAATTCTCTGGTATGCAGGTTCCCTCAAGATGTTTTCCTTCACCGTTAGAGACACGTGATATTTAATTTCTTAAAATGCACACAACTGAAAAGTTGGAGGTGCATGTCCCGGATAGGATTCGCACCCACACCCTGCGGAATCGGAGGCAGAGGTCATATTCACTAGGCTATCTCAGCTTTATAATATTAGTGTGATATTAGTGTGGGCATATATCAAGAATTAAAGACAGTAGATGGACCATAAAAGTCACAAATTGGAAAGGTCCACCTGGAAAGAGAAGCGTCGGCAGACCAACTAAAAGGTGGGCTGATGACATCATTATCAAAACAGGGCGAGAATGGATGTCTCTCGCAAAAGATAGAGATTACTGGAAGAAGAAAGAGGAGGCCTTCACCCAAACGGGATCCACATCACAAGAAGATAACTAACCATACTAACATTAGAATTATTAAATAGATATAATTATAATTTAAACTAACACACCTAACAAACGTTTGAAATGTAAATTGATGTGGAAATAAAAGGCTTTATTATTATTATTATTATTATTAGTGTGATACTCCCCAACACCCTGTATATTAAAAACGTACAAATTGTTGGAACAGCCACCACAAGCTGCCGGAGGAGACGTCGAATGCTTCAACAGCACATCGAATGCAGCAGCCGCGGACGAGCGCGCCAGCGTCTGCGTATACATCACGCGGTGCTTCGCCGCGAGAAACATCACTGTTGATGATTATCAAAAGAGCTATTGCATCATAAACGACAGGTAAATACTTATTAATTAACTAGCGGACGCCCGCGACTTCGTCCGCGTGAAACCCTACTACTACCCCGACCCCTACCCTACCCCTATCCTACCCGGCGACGGAAGTTTAAAAAATGGAGTAACTTCTCCCGTTTTCTCAACATTTCCCTTTACTGCTCTGCTCCTATTGATTGTAGCGTGATGAAAAGTATACTATAACCTGCCTAGGAGTGTGTAGAATAATTGTACCAAGTTTCGTTAAAATCTGTCGAGTAGCTTTTGTTTCTATAACAAACATACCACGAGACGGAAGCTTGATAGTTATTATGGAAATATATTTCATGTAGGTACAGAATTGACCTCTCTACAGATTTATTATAAGTATAGATTATGAAACACGGCTAAAACTCACGTGATATTAGTCGGAGTATGCCCGACTAGTTTCGAACCCTTAGTCCCTTAGGGTGGGACGACGCGTGAGAGACGAATGGGATTGCCAGAAAGCAAATATCGAAGCGTGATAGACCACCCCCCTTCCGCACGTAAACTGCGGTACCAGGAAGGAAAGGAGGAGATAATAAATTTACTTAGGGTAAATACTTTCTCTTTCTTTCTTTCTTTACTCAAATCATGAATTACTAAGCTATTTATTCCTACAGATCGTTTGGTAATGCTCAATTTTGACGGCCTCCGTGGCGCAGTGGTATGCGCGGTAGATTTAATGACGGAGGTCCTGGGTTCGATCCCCGGCTGGGCCGATTTTCTTAATTGGTCCAGGTCTAGCTGGTGGGAGGCTTCGGCCGTGGCTAGTTACCACCCTACCGATAAAGACGTACCACCAAGCGATTTAGCGTTCCGGTACGATGTCGTGTAGAAACCGAAAGGAGTGTGGATTTTCATCCTCCTCCTAACAAGTTAGTCCGCTTCCATCGTAGACTGCATCATCACTTACCATCAGGGGAGATTGTAGTCAAGGGCTAACTTGTAAAACCGTGCTACAATTATTTTTTAAATAGTTCCTTGTCATTGGCTACAAAAAATCAGGCATTCTTATAAGAGACAGATCTAGGAGCTCACGTCATCTCTATACAATTATTATTATTAACCAAATATTGTTTTATTTCTTTTGTCATTGTCGTAGAAAAAGTATTGTATGCCACTGCACGTAATTAGCGATTGTAGCACTCAGGCCGTTTATTGTGAATTATTCATTCATTCATTTCATTATTTTATTTAATTTTCTGTTACAGGTACGCGGGTGTTTGCTGTCCAATAACTGAAGTACACCAATGAAATTACCTAATTTAATTATTCTTAAGCAATTATGATTATCTATTGGAGTAAAACTTCTTTGCGCACGCTTGACTAAGGGAGTTAGAGCTACTGAATGCGTTACAAAAGGTGTAATCGGGCGAGGCGAACGGACTTTGAGAGGCAGAGCTAATGAAGTTTTACTTCAGTCGTATGGTCTGAAGAAGACTCGTTTTTAACCGACTTCCAAAAAGGAGGAGGTTCTATGTTCGGCTGTATGTATGTGTTTTTTATATATGTCCAGCGATAATTCCTTTTTTGCTTTTTAGTTTAGGTTAATTTTAGAGAATTGGAAGTCGGTTGCATTTTTTTTATTGAAATTTTTATTTAGTTTAAACTATGTTATAAGTCAGTAATTTTTATAATTAAGTACGTACCTAAATAAAACAATGAACATTTTGTCTTCGTTTTTTATTTAATTAGTCTTTTTATTCAGCTTATGTTATTTGCACAATTTGACTATTAGCCCAGGGTTCGTGGAGTATTTTTGCAATCGATTACTATCAAGTTAATTTTCCCAGAGTAGCTTCATCTTGATGAGACGTTCAACTTTTTTATTGAAAATTCATGATTCTGGTAGCTAACTGGATTACCAGGTAATGAAAATTTCTGAGCGTCGGAACGAGATAATGTACCTACCACGCAATTTGTAGGACATTGTGGCTGTTAAGTTGTATAACCATTAACTAAGCTAAAAAAGTGATATGTGTTATCATAAGCCGTGATACATAGATAGATATATGATATAGCCGCGATGACGGCCGCGTGGCGCAGTGGGTAGTGACCCTGCTTTCTGCATCCACGGCCGTGGGTTCAATTCCCACAACTGGAAAATATTTGTGTGATGAGCATATGAGTGTTTTCCGGTGTCTGTGTGTATTTATACATTATATAAGTATTTATATGTAGTATATAATTGTATATTAATATTATAATATCAACTATCTTAGCACCCATAACACAAGCTACTCTGTATGCTCACTTTGGGGCTAGATAGTGATGTGTATTGTTTAAGTATATTTAAGTATATTAAGATATGACCTCTATGAGAGGAGACCCATGCTCAACAGTGAGCCGAGTATAAAAAAAAACAACGTTATTGATACAAGTTGGGAGGAGGGGAATGTAATGCAGTCAGTATTATTGACACTATTGGTGATGCCACCATTATACCAATAGTATATTAATAAATCACGCAGGCAAAACCAAGGAAAAACCCATTGATCGTAATCCGTTAGATGGGCCTCAAAGCGTCGCGGAATTGTCATTGGTTTCGCGTATTGAGTACGTCATCACTCGTAACACATTTCTCTTTATTCATGTTGTGGCTTGTGTTTTTACACTTCCAAAATGAACGCGGAGGCATAATTATGGGATTAAAATAAAAAAAAAAACAGTAAATATTTTATAAAGTCCACGTACAACATGCGCTTATTACGTACTAAGATAAGGTGTGCATGCACGTCTTTGGGGATGATGACTAGGTTTGAATATATTGATTTTTATGATACATTCGGGTAAATAGGGTCAATGTTAACTAATTTATACATAAAAAGCAAAGATTGTCTGGATATTTGCAAAATAAATGAGATTATAAAATTTCAAAATCTATTAAATTTTTTTATCTTAATTAGATGAAAATTCAGTTTTAGCTTCCGTACATTAAATGTGACATTTTTTAATAAATGAACTATAAACATAAACGCACAAATAACAAAGATATTAGTGATTTTGTTTGAACGCACATACAAATCTAACGATCATTACATTATCTACGACGTCATTAGTTCGTGCCATTTTGTATGGGGCGTTTTTCAGGGATCCGCGGCAGCGCCGCAAATCCCTGTAGCTCCGAAAGTAATGATCGCAGATACCCTGTTACTTATACAAAATTTACTATTAGCATACTCTTAATTTATACACAATTAAAAAAACTGTCATCATCCCTATTGTGCGTTTTTTGGTATGGAGGGGCCCATCTACGATTTATATCGATGGAATAACCAACATAATAATCAAAACTATGTATACTTAGTACACAATAATATTAAAACATTTCAACGGGTCTTTATGTACGACCGGTTTCAACAAGAAGGAAAAGTTACATCGGCAGTTATGTTTCATACCATTCAATGAACACTCGTAGTAGAGGTTTTTATAGTGTTTTTTTAGTATCCTCATCTTTGCGTAAAGGATTTACGATATTTCCGACCATAAAACTAATAAATATCGTAATTAAATGTGATACGGGTAAGTAGATTTTATTGCCACCCAAACTTTGTTTTGTTTAATTGTTTCCAATTTATTTGCTTGTTATATGAACTTATTATACAACTGTTTACCACGGCTAGTTGCCTCGACTGGTGACCGAAGAGCTGCCTCATTTTTTACGCAAAGGTTTTAAAAAAGTATTCTTGCGACCACGTAGTCAATTATTTATATAGTTATTAGGATAAGTTAGCTTGAGTTCCTTATTGTATTATTTCTCAATAAAAAAAACTTATCACGAATACTTATATCTTTACTACAAATTTTACTTTCTTTCTTTTATTTAAAGAGTATGTAGCATTATGCTGAGTTGGATCCGTTTACTGGGTTGTGCAACACATCGCAGGATATTGTTCAAGAACAAATTGTGTTGTGTGGCATAATTCACTAATAAAGCTTTTTTCTTTCTTTCTTTCTTTCTTATATTTAAGTTAACCCTTGACTACAATCTCACCTGATAGTAAGTGATAATGCAATCTAAGATGGAAGCGGGTTAACTTGTTGGGAGGATAATGAAAATCCACACCCCTTTCGGTTTCTACACGACATTATACCGGATAGCCAAATCGCTTGGCGGTACCTACGTCTTTGTCGGCTGAAGCCTTCCACCAGCCAGACCTGGACAAATTAAGAAAAACTCAATCAGCCCAGGGATTGAACCCCTTAACTCCGTCTTGTAAATCCAATGCGCATACCGCTGCGCCATGGATGCCGTCAAATAATTTATAGAAATATAGTAATAATTAAAAAAAATAAAGTTCATAATCTATTTTATGTTTATGCCTACAGCTATACTATAGTTATACCTACCTACAGTATAAATGTGGCCTTGATAACAATTTTCCTTACATTAATAATTTTACTCTATTCTGAGCAATTTTCCTTAAAGCCTTAAAGATCTTGAATGAATTAAGCAATTAGTTCATAATCTATTTTATGTTTATACCTACAGTTATACTATAGTTATACTGAATACGAATCGAATTGAATGTCTGTCTGTCATTTATATTTTCATGGCTAAGCCGCTAAACCAATTTTAATAAATTTTTGTATGAAAAAAATAGGCCAATGGGCAGAGCTGTTAGCAACACTTTTTATTGAATAAATCGGCCTCTGTGGCGCAGTGGTAGGTCCTGGGTTCGATCCCCGGCTGGGCAGATTGAGATTTTCTTAAATGGTCCAGGTGTGGCTGGTGGGAGGCTTCGGCTGTGGCTAGTTACCTCCCTACCGGCAAAGACGTACCGCCAAGCGATTTAGCGTTCCGGTAAGATGCCGTGTAGAAACCGAAAGGGGTGTGGATTTCATCCTCCTCCTAACAAGTTAACCCACTTCTATCTTAGCCTGCATCATCAATTACCATCAGGTGAGATTGTAGAAGAACTAACTTGTAAAAAATAAAAAAAAATGTTACGTTTTCTCTGTGTTACTTTATGGGGTTGAAGCCTGGACACTAACACAAGCGATGTGTAGTAAGCTTGAGGCATTTGAGATGTGGGTTTACAGGCGGATACTGCGAATATCATGGAGGGATCGTATACGCAATACTACTGTGCTGCAAAAAATGGGAAAGCCAACAGAAGTTCTGCAACAAGTCCAAAGGAGGAAGCTCGAATACCTGGGTCATATAATGCGAAACTCCAAATATCACCTGCTCCAGCTTATTATCCAGGGAAAGATAAAGGGGAAGCGAAGGCCTGGTCGTAGACGTACATCTTGGCTCAGGAACTTGCGCCAATGGTTTGGTATGAGTACCAGATCACTCTTTCGGGCAGCAGTGAACAAAGTTAAATTAGCCTTAATGATTGCTGACCTCCGATAGGAGATGGCACTATAAGAAGAAGAAGAAACAGACAAACAGACATAAAAAAAGAGCTTGTTTGTGTTTTGGTATCGTGTAAATAACAAGCATTTAAGAATATCATCATCATTATCAGCCGATGGACGTCCACTGCTGAACATAGCTCTCTTGCATGGACTTCCAAACAAAACGGTCTCGAGCCGCCAGCATTCAGCGGCTCCCTGATGTCCTTGATGTCATCGGTTCACCTAGTGGAGGTCGACCAAAACTGTGCTTTCCGGTGCGGGGTCGCGATTTCATTACCTTGGGACCCCAACGTCCATCGTCTCGGCGAACTATGTGGCCTGCCCATTGCCACTTCAGCTTCGCGACTCACTGACTTTAGTTCGTTTGCGGATCTTCTCATTTCTGATTAGATCACGCAGAGAATCTAATATATCATAATACCAAATTTCAGCTAATTCTGTGCAGTAGTCGAGGCGTGAAAGAGTAACAAACATTCATATCATCAAAATCATCAGTTTTCGCAAATCTCGGGGAACCATGGATTTTTTCGGGATAAAAAGTAGCCTATGTGTCAATCCAGAGTAAAAACTATTTCCATTCCAAATTTTAGCTAAATCGCTTCAGTAGTAGCGGCGTCATAGAGTAACAAACATCCAAACATACATTCAAACATCCATACAAACTTTCGCGTTTATAATATTAGAAGGATATTAGTAGGATTATTTAATTATATTTTATTCTATAGATCAACAACATGAAGTGTTCGTGGCTGGTGGCGCTGTGCGTCACCGTTCTGTCAGTCCATGCACTGGAAGCGTCCGCTGGGTTACCCGAGTTCCCCAACTTCCCAACAGTAGATGACCAAAGAGTAGTAGTCGGGAAAAGTTTTACTGTAAGTTTTTTCATTTACTCCGTAAGTTTAAGTGCTCCGTAGTTGACCGACAGATACGAAGTACACTAATTTAAATTATTTGAGATACGCGATTGAAATTTAAAATTTTATTCTAGTTTTCTAATAATTGCTCGCTACACTTTTGGTTAGGAGGACTTGTTTTTTTTCTTCAGATCAGATCTTAATAATAATAATAATAATTATTATTATTATTATTATTATTATTATCATCATTGTCATCGTCATCGTCATCGTCATCGTCACCGTCACCGTCACCGTCACCGTCACCGTCACCGTCACCGTCACCGTCACCGTCACCGTCACCGTCACCGTCACCGTCACCGTCACCGTCACCGTCACCGTCACCGTCACCGTCACCGTCACCGTCACCGTCACCGTCACCGTCACCGTCACCGTCACCGTCACCGTCACCGTCACCGTCACCGTCACCGTCATCGTCATCGTCATCGTCATCGTCATCGTCATCGTCATCGTCATCGTCATCGTCATCGTCATCATCATCATCATCATCATCATCATCATCATCATCATCATCATCAAAGATCTGCTTTAACTTGTTGATTGATTATTCCACAGTCAGTGGAGGATGACGACACAGACGACGATGCATCAGCTACAATCAAGATGACGCACATGCGCGTGCGCTCCGAGATCGCTCTGCGCTACGCTCGCACGGCCGTCATATGCAAAGTATACAATCCCGGCAAGCGGCCGAAGGAAGCCAGCTTTAATATATTGCTACCCGAAACTGCCTTCATCAGCGGATTTACTATGTATGTATATCATTAATAACTTAATGTCAGTAAAGTCACATAATTTTATTAATAGTTTAATGTTTTATAGAGAAATGTACATGCACAATGAAGTTTAGGAACAATGCGTTATCTGTGCATTACCAGATTTTAGATATCAGCGGCAACGTAGGGCGAAGCCGCGGCAGAGCATCGCCCAACTTTAAGTACGTCCTGCGCGTAGCGATATCTGCAGTTTATTTTCGAGATGTCATTAAGTTTGTACTAGTTTTAGCGCAGACTCAGAAGTGTATTACAAAAACAACCAATGTCGAATAAAAGTTAAGATTCACAATAGTTGTCAGGACAACTTAATTAACAAATGAAACTGTAAACAAAACAAACCCTAGAATGGAAGAGAATGACCTTGAGTGGAGTCCCGAACTTGTGATCTTAGTGTATAGGGTTAAGGGATCCCTTGACAGATAACTAACACTCCCCTTTTCCACTCAAGTTACTCTCCCCGCCCATCCCAAGTAACCCATAAAGAATTACACAACAAGAAATGTGTGCCACGAGCATACTGAAGCTGACCGTACGACGAGCGCCTTATAGCGCAAGTCATTCCCACCAACCGATTGCTACCTCTCTCTAACTCCCTACTCTTTACGGAAACGAGTCCCGCCACCTAGCGTCGGCACAAGCCAACACGAGATCGAGCGACGTCATGTCCATCTCAGACTACTATTTTATACAGTAGTATATTTTTTAAAAATAATTATAAAAAAGTGCATTTAGTAGGTTAGAGTTTTGCACTTTAATTTACTTCGGGATAGAGCTGGTTGGTACCTACTGCGATAGGTTAAAATAATAATCAAAGAAGATACTCTACCAGCACGATGTATTGTTTTAGGACCATCGCTAACGAAAACTATGAAGCTTATGTAAAGGAAAAGGAAGACGCTAAGAAAATTTACAACGACGCGGTTGCACAGGGAAACTCCGCGGCTCACGTTGCTGCCAAGTAAGTAAACATATATATGCTGATTGCAATTCAATGAAACGTTTTATGAATTAATTATTATCATTTAAATTATCATTATCATAAAAACCCAGAGCTCGAGACTCAAATCACTTTACGATAAAATTCAACGTAGAGGGTGGGAGTAATGCCACTTATCGCTTGAGATATGAAGAGTTTTTAATTCGTCGAAATGGCGTATACAACCATGCTATAAATCTACTCCCTGGCATGCTTGTACCTAAAATGGACGTCGGTATACACATAAAGGAATCGCAAAAAATCTCTGTTCTGAGAGTACCAGAGTTGAGGACTGGGAACGAAGTTGATCCTACGGAGAAAGATCCACGTGAGTAATTTTATAAAATGTAGTTAAATTGTATTTAATAATACAAAGAAATTCAACATACTGTAAAACATTGCGACTCTCTCAAATATCGCATATTTAGAATATTTTGTTAAGAAGGTTGTTCATCCTCATTATATTTACCACATACTCGTATAACGCAATATTAAAATAAAATAAATACACATTACAGTATATGCAAACGCCATTATCAAAAGAGGCACCAATGAGCGAGAAGCTACCATTACTTTCCACCCTGATCTGGTAGAACAGAAGAGACTGGCTCAAGTATATGCGGTATGTAATTCAGGGATTAGTAGTTTCCGCTTTTATAATAATATATTTGTTTGTATTTGAAATGATTTCTTGAAAAACAATTTTGAAAGATTCATGATGGTGACTTATCAAATCAGTCAGTGTGTAATGTATGTTTCAATATTAGATCACACCGCTGTTCGAATGCTTGATCTTTGTATAATAATCACCTTTAGTTCACTGAATGTATTGCAATATTAAGTTAAAGCCTGATTTCGGTCAGTACCAACATACAAATCTAATTAAAATATTATTATTTTCAGGAAAAAACAAAACTATCAGCTGATGCCGATTTCGCAGACATTGGATACAATAGTGAAGAAGAAGACAGCAAAGATGAGGGTCTACTAGGACAGTTCATAGTTCAATATGATGTAGATCAGCCAAAAAATGGAGAAGTTCTTGTGAGTTATTTTTTGACAGTAACTCTTCAGGTTTACACAATACGCATTCCGCAGTCCCGTTAATAATCACAATAAACCTATATTATTATAATGCAATATTAAGTGTTATTGTTGATATTTGCACAATAATAAATGTAGTAAATAATAAATAATATAATATTCGTGAATTTGTAGGATCTAATTGTAACTATTTACCTTATTAACCCTTTTTCAGGTAAATGACGGCTACTTTGTCCATTTCTTCGCTCCGAGCTCCTTACCGCCTCTTAGAAAGCACGTCGTGTTTGTTCTTGACACATCAGCTTCCATGGGGGGAATCAAAATCAAGCAACTGAAGAAAGCTATGAATGCTATTCTCTCCGAACTCAATCCAAAAGATTACATCAGCATCATTGATTTCAATACACATGTTACAGTAATTATGACGAGACCACTTATAATATGTTTATCTTTAAAATAAATATTAAATATAAAAGTTCTTCACAGGTTCACAATTTGCAAAAAGTTGATATGAATACACAAGGAAGTAACAAAAATCTGGTACCGCCTGCAAATGCTTCGCCAGAAAACATAGCAGCAGCAAAGGCTATAATTTCAAAATTTAGACCTTATGGAGGTATTTATTTGTTATCTACTAACTTAAAATTGTAATCATAAGTAAAAAACTGCCTCATTACGAAGGTGAAGTACAAGTTTAAAGTTAATGTTTTGTATTAATTTACCTGATATAAATACCTATACCAAATTAAAAAATCATTAACCGACTTTTTCTTTAGAGTTCCCGGTAGATCTTATACAAGGTCCCGGTCCCGAAGGATAACCAATTATACTAACGCAACTTTTTTATGTAACAGGTACGAATATTTATAAAGCTCTTGATGAGGCAATGACCCTTGCCCAAGTTTTTGATCATCATCAATCAAATCAAACGGAATCGATACAAACCAGTAAGTAAACATATAATAAATTTTCACTAACTATTGTTACCAACTACTTACGTCATCTTATAGTCCGTATGGACTATCAGTCAGTATTCTGTCTGGTTTCTACGCTACACTATACTAAATAGTAGAGGATCCCATTACTTGAGAAAAAATTTGTTCTTTAAGAATAAATTCGTCCTGTTTATTCTTTCATTAAATAATATAAACTGCTTAAAAATTATGCTCATGGCATCAGTTAATATTGGAATTATTTTTATTTTTATCTTTCCTTGTTTGATACAATTGTAAATAAATTCAATTCCAGTAAAAAATATTTCATCATGTAACTATAAACTATGCTATGGATGGGTTTCCTACATTTTTTTAAGTGTAGATATAAATTATGAATTTTAAGACCTACCTCTTCGCCATTGGGAAAGCGCATAACGAGACATGCTACTTCTGTGACGAAGAAGATACCCCGAGGCACGCACTTTTCGAGTGCTCAGGTTGCTCAGACTTAAGAGCTGCGGCTGAAGGAACAAGCGGCGAGGTAAACGCGGCAAACCTTATCACCCGCATGCTGTCGAGCGATGAAGAGTGGCAAAAGTACGCCCATATGGTCCGAGCCACCATGAAAAGAAGAGAAAAAAAAGAGGCAGAAGAAAAGCGAGAGATCTAAATATAAAACATGGTCAGCGTGAAGAAATGCTAAGCGGTTCCGCGCTGACCACGAAGCACGAGGAGGTTATTTTTAGTCCGTGCAAGTCGGACATGCCCTGCCGACTAGCCGGCAGAAGTCCGGAGGGATTTTTTTCCTCCCCGAAGAAAAAAAAAAAAAAAAAAAGATATAAATTATGAATTTTTATTTACAGATGAAGTGGAGCCTATGATTATCTTTTTAACGGACGGAATTCCTGTCGCGGGAGAAACTAATACAGAGCGTATCGTGGCTTACATCTCCGAGAAAAATTCTGGCTTGAAACCAGCGATGTTATTTGCAATTGCTTTTGGTAAATCATGAAACATGTGTATCTATTTTAATCGAAATCAAATTTAAACTTTATTTCACAACGCTGATTTTGTAGTTAATGTTTGTTTTTATTTAAAAAAATGACCTAATAATTAGTATGACACAATTAACAAACGAAGCCTAGTTATTTTTCTGTCACCGTGTTAGAAGTTTATTTTAGTAAAAAATACGCAATTATTCATTTAGGTACAGCTTTGAACGCATATACGCAGTTATACATTATATATACTGCTTTTTTTCTACTTAAGTAGATATTATATTAATTTCAATATTTTCAAACTGCTATTTTATATTAACTACCTACATTATATTAACTACACATTATATACTAAATTTAAATTATATTTAAAGACTTAGGCGTCGTAGAGTTCGTCTGTGGATGTTCAATGTTTTGCTACTGGATTTTATACACTTGATCATAAGGGTCTCTAAACCCGCGCACTAAGCAGTCTGCCATTCTGCCTACGGCAACCAGTATATTTGCGGGAATTCGTGGTTGCCTAGTGCGCGGGCTCCTATACAACGTCATAAGTGTGCGCGGGGGCTGTTAATGTTAACCTTTAATTAGTTAGCCTTCAATTTGAAATGTTGAAAGTTTTTGAAAGCATTACGTTTATATCGTCAGATGTTATTTTTTCATCGACTAATATTACACATAAATTTTATGTCTGCTGCAAACGAAGCTTCGTAATTGAGGAATATTCAAGGCCTTATAACAGATCCCTGGGAGACCCCTTTTTTACTTAACGGATAATAAAGCCGTTGGATTTTCGATTTGAACTGCAATTGCAACGCTATTGTCGTCTTTTTTTTGTTAGATACGTAGGTTATTGGATATTTAAGGTTTATCGTTAACATCCTTTATTTAAAGATATAAACTATAACAGGTGACGATGCGGATCGTGTCTTCCTGCGCCAACTAGCCCTCCGCAATCACGGCTTCATGCGGCACATATATGAGGCAGCGGATGCGGCAATTCAATTGCACCACTTCTACCGACAAGTGTCTTCACCGCTTCTCTCTGATGTTAAGTTCGTCTATCCTCGTCGACAGGTTTGTGTTAGAAATATCAATTATGGGACCATGAACTTACGATGCGATACCTTGGCACTTTTTTTGGGTAAACACCTTTAAAGTTTGATTTTTAATGGTAGTTTTTGAAGGGTTGTCTAGGTCTGAAGACTATTTCTCATGATATCCCGTAGTAAATATCAAAACATTACATTTTATACTAGGGCGGTTGATACTATAATTGGTCGTCATACCTTCATAAAATGAGAAATGTCAGCATAAAGAAAATTTAAGTCCAAAATAAAATTATCCAAATGACATATTAGATACTTTCGCCTCTGGGGAGTTGTGGTTTTTGAAACATGGAACAAACTGTACAGACATCTTGTTTATATCTTAAACATTTTTAGATAAAGGAAGGGTCGGTCAGCCGCAGCCAATTTCGTACAATCAATCACGGCTCTGAAGTGGCAGTAGTTGGAAGGATCGCGGAGGACGTCAGAGAAATCACACCCCAAGTGCGTGGCTTAAGAGGTGAAGAAGATGGTAGTACGGTAAGTGTTCATTATTATGTTCATTTATTTTATCCCTTTTTTTGGCAGCAAGGTTGATATAATTATGCCAAAAACTTTTTATTTTAATTTTCTTTCATTTATTCTTTAATAAAACAATAATATAAATTAAATTACCTAAGGAAAATATAAAATTATATCTACAGACTTAGACGTCGTAGAATTCATCCGAATCGATTCATTGGTAAAGTGCTCAGAAGGCTGACAGTATTGCCACGTTGTATGGCACCTCTGACCTAAATATATTTCAGCCTTCTGTAGTTCACGTGTCGACCGCAAACGGCTCAAATACGTAATCTCCGACGAAATTGCTGTATGCCACTTGGTCTCTGCTGATACAGTAGCAGCACCTGCACAGCCCATCGTGGCAGGAAGGTGTGAAGGTACCAGAGTGTCCACGCAAGTCGCGTCCCACACCAAAGACCCATCTTCCTTGGCCAGCATCCCGAGATCAAATTGTATCACAAACATGAACTTTGATGTGGGAAACTTCTCAGATTTGATTTCTTTGATTTTTTAGAGACTTTACGAGATCAACAGCAAAGTGCCAGTGACTCGTGCAAAGGACGAATTCCTGCCATTAGAACGTCTCTGGGCGTATCTGACTATTAAGCAGCTGCTGGACAAACGCGACGCGGACGTTAACGGTGCCGGTAAAGATGCCACAGATGACAGTCCCGAGAAGAAAGCTCTTTCTATAGCGTTAAAGGTCTGAATCCGAAATATTATTTAAAACTCTTTTAATTATTTATTACATTTTAACATATCTTCGTTTGATTAGATTTTAACATAAAATATAACATTGTTTGTTTGTTTGCACACTTGGAAATTTATCTTACGATACATATATTTTTTTTGTATGAACATGTAATGCGGAAGGATGAAATTCATATTACCAGAAGAATGTTCAAATTGCAAGTGGAATTACACAAGAGGAGAGAGGAAAGCCAAAGAAGAGATGGTTGGAGTTTGTGAAAGAGGACATGTATGTAAAGAGAGTGGATGATGATTTGACGAGTAATAGAGGGGAATGGGGGAAATTGGCAAATTTTGCATTTTCGCTCGCGTTATGGTCGGCCATGAAGTAGGAGTAAAGTGAGAAGAGCTCGGCTTAGGAGCCTAAGCCAATATGGCGACGTACGCTTGCAATGCGTAAAAAGTTTGACTTAAATCGAATCCACACACTATAATATAGTATGTGGTAATACAATTTAATTATTTTCTAATCTTCTTCTTACCTACAGAGATTTTTTATTGTAATCTAGTAGTTTGTATAAATAACTTATGTATGTATGTCTGTGTTATTATTTTTTTACGTCTAGTACTCGTTCGTAACGTCGTTGACGTCGCTGGTGGTCGTCCGTCTGAACAAAACTGATGCTGCGGATGATTTGGACGTCGACAGAGTTGATGAGCAAAGTAAGTACATGGTTATAAATGCCTCGTTAATCGTTTGTCCAGTTAGCCTATAAGGTTACAGATATTGTAGACTGAGGTTCGAATTTTGGGTCAAGCTATAAACTACGAGCGTTTCCTTCTTTCAAAAAATTATCAGTAAAATTATTCAATCTGAGAAATTGGGGGTGTAACACCCTCGTGCCTTGGTAGAGCATTATATTGGAGCAGCGTAGTCGATCTGAGCACCATATTGCCTTTTCATAGGAGGGTCGTCTGACCTTGTAATAGACCGCTAAAAATTAATAATATGATGATTAGAAGAGTAGAATTTTAGTGTCGTCGCATACTTAAAAAAATCCTTAGAAGCGCCAAATAACTGAAAATCTAATCATTAAATTATTTGTCGGTCTGTATCTTTGTAACTACTCAGCCGATATATATGCGGTTTTCACAAATATATTATGTAACAAGAAGTAAGAATTTCAATCGCAATTCAACGTGGGAATGCTGCCTGCGTGATGGGCACCCTACCAAGGGCGGCAAATTTTAATAAGTATTTTAGGTATTAGTTTTAATTTATTTTAATTTTATAGTTGTAGTTATAATGATTTTTCCTTATATTTTATTTTTATAATAAGTTTAGCCTATTTAAGTATTATCTTATCTTATATAACTACTTATGTAACATAATAATACAAGTATACACACATTTTCGTCTGGGACTCTATGTATGTAACATTATCGATTATTTTTCTACAAACGCTTCGAAAACTAAATAATGAAGGTATGGGAATGACATAATTAATCACTTTGAGTTGATCACGAGACCTATCGAGACAATGACTGTTTAGTTTTTAAATCACTAACTTTTTGCATAAAAACCCGATGTGTAACATGACTAGAAGCCCACATGTGCATAAATTTAGTGTACCTACAAGAGTTTCAATCCTACTAAAAGCGCAAAAGTTTGAATGGATGTTTGGATGTATGTTTGGTTGTTTGTTACTCTTTAACGCCGCTACTACTGAAGCTATTTGGCTGAAATTTGTAATGGAAATAGATTTTACTCTGGATTAACACATAAGCTACTTTTTATCCCGAAAATATTCATGGTTTCCCGAGATTTGCGAAAACTGGTGATTTTGATGATGTGAATATTTGTCACTCTTTCACGCCTCGACTACTGAACCGAATTAGCTAAAATTTGGTATTGAGATATATTAACACATAGGCTACTTTTTATCCGGGAAAAATCCATGGTTCCCGAGGAATTTGTGAAAAACTAAATTCCACGCGGACGAAGTCGCGGGTGTCCGCTAGTTAACTAATAAATAAATTATTTTACAGGTTTTTTGCCATATAAGAAAACATCTTCTACGATGCCGAAAACTTACACAGGTGTCGCTTCTGGTAAGTTGTAAAAATGAAAAATCAGTAGGTATCTTTTATGATTATTAAAAATGCGTCGTTGGTCAAAAAAGTGAAAGTCAAAATTTATTTGTTCGCTCGCTCATTTCCATGACAATTTCGATGTTCGTTATCAACCAATATTCGGCTCACTGCTGAGCTCGAGTCTCCTCTCAGAATGAGAGGGGTTAGGCCAATAGTCCACCACCCTGGCCCAATGCGGCAGATACTGGCAAACTACACACGCAGAGAGTTAAGAAAATTCTCTGGTATGCCGGTTTTCTCACGATGTTTTCCTTCACCGTCTAAGACATGTGATATTTAATCTCTTAAAATTCACACAACTAAAAAGATGGAGGTGCCGACAAAGACGTACCGCCAAGCGATTTAGCGTTCCGGTACGATGTCGTGTAGAAACCGAAAGAGGTGTGGATTTTCATCCTACTCCTAACAAGATAGCCCGCTTCCATCTTATATTGCATCATCACTTACCATCAGGTGAGATTGTAGTCAAGGGCTAACCTGTAGAGAATAAAAAAAAAGGTGCTCGCCCCTGGCCGGAATCGAACCCACACCTTCCGGAATCGGAGGCAGAGGTCATATCCACTGGGCTATCACGGCTCTTGATGTCGATTGATTTTAGTGACATTTTATTTTTGGCATGTCATAGAAATAAGTTCAAATTGAAATAAAACTTGTTTAGGCGAATATTAATTACATTGACGAGTATTTATTTATTTATTTAAAGCACGCCAACAATACACATATTAACCATTAAAAACAATACAATATGCCACAAAAAATCTGATATGTATACTAACGCTAGGCGCACATAACATTTTATATAATTTCATGTCAACACTTTCATAATAATTATACGTCAAGCTTATAATAATATTATATTATGTCAAAGTTAATAAAAAAAGTATACTATTATATTACATTAGCATAAAAGGAAAACAAATTCATTGAATACAATTATTAAATTAGATTACTAGGTAAAATTACATACAAAATTAAATTAAAGTTGTCAATATATTTAAACTTATTCTAAATTATTTATAACAAATAGAAAGAGAAGAAAAGTAATAAACTAAATCTAAGACAATTTATTTAATTAATTATTATTATTATTAAGTACAAAATGGTCGTGTACCTTGTTTTTAAAAACATTGAAGGAGTTGTGAAAAATGTCAAGTATAATATAGCCGAATCATAACCCATTATGCTTAGTTTACAAACACTGTTGAAATATCAGGTTATTTTATTATAATATTAATAAGTAAAGTAAAAAACTTGAATGGTTATGTCACTGTTATACTTTAACTAGCTGACGCCGTGCGGTTTTACCCGCGTGGTTCCCGTTCCCGTAGGAATATGGGGATAATATATAGCCTATAACCTTCCTTGATAAATGGGCTATCGAACACTGAAAGGATTTTTGAAATCGGACCAGTAGTTCTTAAGATTAGCGCGTTCAATCAAACAAACAAACGAACTCTTCAGCTTTATAATAAGTATAGATATGTATGATTAATTCATTTGTTAGATGGCACGCTAACTCATGGACTAGAAGGCAATGTGTTTCGATTGTATTATTTTATACTAAATCAACAAAAATGACTGCATTACTAAATTTAGGCAAGTAGGCAGATATTACTTTTTTTTATTATTTACTAGTTAGCCCTTGACTACAATTTCACTTGATGGTAAGTGTTGATGTAAGATGGAAGCAAGGTTTTTTTTTATTCTTTACAAGTTAGCCCTTGACTACAATCTCACCTGATGGTAAGTGATGATGCAGTCTAAGATGGAAGCGGACTAACTTGTTAGGAGGAGGATGAAAATCCACACCTCTTTCGGTTTCTACACGGCATCGTAGGTACCGGAACGCTAAATCGCTTGGCGGTACGTCTTTGGCGGTAGGGTTGTAACTAGCCACGGCCGAAGTCTCCCACCAGCCAGACCTGGACTAATTAAGAAAATCTCAATATGCCCAGCCGGGGGTCGAACCCAGGACCTCCGTTTTGTAAATCCACTGCGCATACCACTGCGCCACGGAGGCCGTCAAGGTAAGGTTGTTAGGAGTAGAATATAAAATCCACACTCTTTTCGGTTTCTAGACGACATATTTTCTACATAGTTAAATATAGAGAACATAAAAACTGTTCTAATATTTAAAAATTTGTTTCTTTTAACAAAGCCACGTTATATGTAAGTGTCATATGCTTTATTTAGCCTCGTATTATTCCGGGAACGGGAACTAAAAGGGTGAAACAGCGGGGCATCAGCTGGTTAATACCTAATAATAAGTCAATACGCAACGTCAAATAAGTTCATTACTTTTTAAACTATGCTCCAAATGGACAGTTCTAACGATTTTTTTTCTTGAAGGGCACTTTTGAAAATCGACAAAATGTATGGAAATAACGAAACGTAGAACCTGTATAACTTGGTTCAGAGCCCTCCTACAACTTTCATGCCATATTAATTATTACTCCAAATGACTAGTTCTAACGATTCGTGCCATTTTTTTTCGTTGGCCGGCACTTTCAAAAAGGGCCCAAAATGAATGATCTCCTTTGTATCTGACTAATTTATGACTTTCTTTTACTATTTCACAGGTGGAGGCCTAAGCGTGGCCTCAAGCGAAGGACCGGTACTATTTGTTCAATCGAGTAAGCTTTCAGTCATACTATTTATCTATCTATATTATCATATTTTGATACTTTTCATAGGACCTATCGCGCAGGATATGTGATCCATACTTCCATTTATAGGTATATACATCGATATAAATCGTTAGATGGGCCCCTCCATATTAAAGAACGCACAATTTTATGTCATTACCCAAAGACGTGCACGCACATCTTATCTTAGTACGTTACAAGCAGTAACAAGCGCATGTTGTGAGTGGACGTGGACTTTATAAAATATTTACTGTTTTTTTTTAATTTTAATCCCATAATTATGCCTCCGCGTTCATTTTGGAAGTGTAAAAACACAAGCCACAACATGAATAAAGGGAAATGTGTTACGAGTGATGACGTACCTACTCAATGTGTGAAACCAATGACAATTCCGCGAAGCTTTGAGACCCATCTAAATATCTATCTACGATCTATAGGTACTTAAGAATATTAAAAATGTGAAAGTAAGTCTGTCTGTTAATTTTTCTTAGCTTAACTAGTGAACCGATATGGATAAAATCTACTATATAAAAATAAGTCGGGTTTTCCTTCCTGACGCTATAACTCCAGAACGCACGAACCGATTTTCACGGTTTTGCATTCGTTGGAAAGGTCTCGGGCTCCGTGAGGTTTATAGCAAAGAAAATTCAGGAAAAATTTTAACAGAAAAGCGAGAAAATCTTTTTTCACATACAGCGCCATCTCTGATACATAGCATGTACTACAAACCAATATTGTAGGGGTAGGGGTAGTTGAAAGTTTACATCGAGTTTCACGCGGACGAAGTCGCGGGCGTCCGCTAGTACTGTATAGAGATGAAAGGACCTTGGAACAAAACATATAACTCTTTATCCCGGGTAAATTCATAGTTCCGAAAAAAAATATTTCACGCGAACGGAGTGGCTAGCATCCGGTAGATTGATAATAATGTTTTTACAAATGAAACCTCACTATTTATTTTTATAGCTAGACGTTTTACCGCTACCGGTTATGGCGGTTACGGTGGAGGCGGTGGGGTAAGTGCCGGAGGCTTAGGCGGTAGCGGAGGCGGTAGTGGAGGCGGAGGCGGAGGCGGTGGGGGAGGCGGTGGCGGAGGCGGTGGCGGAGGCGGTGGAGGAGGCGATGGCGGAAGTGGAGGCGGATATGTCCCTAAAGGCTTAGGCGGAGTTTTTAAAGAAAGAGGTATTACATTTTTTCAGTCTATATTATTGCTATATTTTTAATCGACTTCAAAAAGGAGGAGGTTCTCAAGTTGACCGGCATGTTTTTTTTATGTATACATGACTGTCAGGATCTGATGATGGGAACGTGGAGATATCGAGGGGAAAGTAGTGATCCATTTAATCAAAAAATATATAGATCACTAGTGTGTTCGTAAATTTTTTTATTGAGAATTTTTAAGCACTACAATACAAAAGAGTTCCCTCGTTTGTATCTGGGGAGAAATGGTAGGGTTTTACACTAAAAATGGAAAAATAATAAAAGTAATAAAAAAAAATACAACCGAATTCAAAACCTAGGTATAGGTAACCTAGGTATTTAAAAAAACTAAACATTAGATTTATACTTTTAGATAAAAACTTAGCGCCCATTGTTTGAAGACAAAGGTCATATTCCAAAAACCATAGTATATCATTCAACCCTCTTCACGCGAATTTGACTCGCACTTGAATAGTTCTTTTTCATTCATTAAGGTTTTATTCCAGGTTGGAGTGTAGGCCCTGCATCAACAACAGAATCTTATGGAAAAGATTACCATCTACAGGCATACGACTGGACGTCGTCGCTCTACAGAACTGATTCTCTTGTGTTACAAGTGAACGGGACTGAAGTCATCCTGAAACTCACACAAGATGTAAATGTAAGTGTGTACGTGAGCATGTATGTATAAGGCGGCCAACCGTCCCGTATTCTGCGGGACCGTCCCGTAATGCTAGATGTAATCTGGCTTTGAAATAATTAGTAAAATTGTCCCGCATTTTCTACCATGCGACACACACATAATTATAGTCTTAGACACGCTTGCCTAGAAGATGCCTATTCACTCAGTAACTTATTATTATATCTTATATCTTTGTGTATCTTATTATCTTATATTTAATAACTAGCTGGACATATACCTATCCATATCCGCTTTAAAACTTCTTCTACAGTATAAATAGTGAAGAAATAAAAGCTTATGCATTTCATATCTATGACTTAAAGCTAGAATCTCAAGGTAATATAACAATAGAGGTCATTTAGTGAGTACACGACCATGCGACTATGCGACCCTATTTCGTGAAGGGAAATAGACAAAACTAAACCAATTGTGGCGCAACCGTTAATATATATATTTCTTTGCGTTGGCACGAAAGAGCCTGGGACTACTCCGCCAGCTATGGTCGAAATTTTTTCCTCACTAGATGAGTCTCAAATCTAAATAGCTCAATGGTAAAGGGCCCGTACTCATCACCGATTGGTCGTTGTTCGATTGGCGCCCGCTTGATTATAAAAAAAAATATGGCAAATATTCTTATTTATTTATTTATTTTATACACATATATATATATAAACATTACAGGCTTAATCTAATGTGTTTATATAAACTATCTATAATTCCTACATTACTTGTACGTATCTGCTAAAAGTTCTGTGAAATTCAGCAGGCGAGGAGAAAAACAAATCTAAACCCGGATCCCACTCCAATACCCCGCTTAGCAATGCCAACGCGCGAACAAGAGGTGACTCGCGGGTTTGCACCAACCTACATGCTGGAATAGTAAACAGCTTCATTTTACGTCCCCTTTTTCGTATATTGGGTATATGGAATGAAACTAACTCTAGCACTGAAGGATTCTTAAACCTATTCGCATGTCAGCGGTGTAGCTAATCATCTTTTTGTTTGAACAGCCACCAAAAGCGGCCGGAGGAGACGCCGAGTGTTACAACACCACATTGACAGCTGCCAATGAGAAACGTGGCGTTTGCGTGTACATCACGCGATGCTTCGCCGCCCGAAGCATCACTGCGAACGACTATGTTAATAGCTACTGCGATGTTAATGGGTAATGTCCAGTTATAGACCAGTTAATTTAATCATGCAAATGTACAATAATTCGTATGAAAATAAATATTTATAGGAATGTAGAAGAAGACCGAGAATTTCAAGGATTCGTAATCCATTAGAATAATGTTCTCAATACTTTCTTAATTCTCCGCAATTATCAAATTCCTTCGTACCTTATAAACCTACGGCCTCCGTGGCGCAGTGGTATGCGCGGTGAATTTACAAAACGGAGGTCCTGGGTTCGATCCCCGGCTGGGCCGATTGAGATTTTCTTAATTGGTCAGGTCTGGCTGGTGGGAGGCTTCGGCCGTGGTTAGTTACCACCCTACCGACAAAGACGTACCGCCAAACGATTTACCGTTCCGGTACGATGTCGTGTAGAAACCGAAAAGGGGTGTGGATTTTCATCCTCCTTCTATCAAGTTAGCCCGCTTCCATCTTAGACTGCATCGTCATTTACCATCAGGTGCGATTGTAGTCAATGGCTAACTTATAAATAAAAAAAATAAAAAACAAACCACCATAGTGAACGAAAAGAAAAAACAATGATTGAAATCAGTTCGAATTCGAGTTATGGCGTTAACAAAAACAAAATTGATTTGTATGGAAGGGAAGGGAAGGGTTGTTTTTACAATTTTTACGTTCTTTAATGATATATGATATATGTGCCTTAACGAAAATATGAAAAAGAAAACTAGCCGAGTTAGTCGAGCCGTTTTCAAATTTTGCGATTAGCAAAGGCAAATGAATCTGTTAAATAATATGCTACTTGCCTCTTTTTTAAAATAGTGTTTAAACTTAATTATCGAAGTACTTTAAGCTAAGTATATTTTATTTTGTCCCGTAAATAATACAGTAATTACAGTAAAAATTGTAATGTTAGTGAAAAAATATATACGTAAAATGTTGACATAACAAATGAGCAAGTGACGTCATTCATAAAGGCTACGTTTCACTTAGGGCTTTTTGCTACATCCAAACCGCATAGATGCAAAAAAATCTTCTTGTTTTGGTACTGCAGGCAAGTAGCCTATTAGAGTATCTACACCTATTTAATATTTCCTTTCGTTCTGTCAGGTATGCTGGCGTGTGCTGCCCAAGAACCGGGATATCCCAGTAATTAACACAGTGTAAACATTACGATTATATAAAAATTGTAATTAAAAGCAATACATACAATACTAATGTTATTATTATCTTTGCCTTTTATTTTTTTAAACACTGCCTTAGTTTTAAAATAATTACAAGCTATAACTTAAGTACGCCCTCATTTTTCACCCGCGTAGTTCCCGTTCGGAACGGAGATAAATATAGCATATACAACTGAAGCTACTTGCAAATAACGTAGTTTTCTATTGGTAAATTGATTTAACCCCTCAAACTTCACAAGCTTTACCTCTTTAAGTTGTTTTTGTAATTCGCCACACTAACTCCAATTCGGGTTAGGGGGCAAGTGCTGATAATGTTTGATCCTGAAACAATCACAATCCGATGTTAATGATTAATGATCAGTTACGATGCTCTCCGAGGCACAAGAATGTCATCATCATCTCCTTACCCTTATCCCACTTAAGTGGGGTCGGAAAAATATGTCAATCTTTTCCATTCGTCTCTATTACTCGTCAACTCATCATGCACTCCTTTTACACACATGTTCTCTTTCACACAATCCAACCATCTCTTCTTTGGCCTTCCTCTCCTCTTATGTCCTTCCACTTGCACATTCAACATTTTTCTAGTAATATGACTTTCCTCCCTACGCATTACATGTACATACCAAGCTAACCTTCTACTCCTCAATTTTTTGTCACTGACGCCACCTTCAGACTTCCTCTTATATATTCATTGCATATTTTATCTATTCTTGTCACACCACACATCCATCTCAACATACGCATTTCGTTCACATGCATTCGTTTACTATCCGTCCCTTTCACCGCCCAACATTCTGGTCATACAGCCAGGTCTTACAACCGTTTTGTATATTTTACCCTTAAATCTACGGGGCATTCGCGGGACACATAAAGAATGAAACACCACTAACTCTCCTATGACAGCCTGAGAATCTTACTTTTAAATAATGTATTGGAAGAAAGAAAGAAAATCTCAGTTTACTCTGCGACTCGAACCCAGTCCCTCGGTATCCATAGCCACGGCATAACTTACTACTGTGCCCATTGATATCTATCTATTTAACGCACATAATTTAATTATTATACACTATACAGTACGCGTAGGTATATATCACGACCTCGGAATTTTTCGTTTAAAATTAAAACACTAGGTAGCCCATACCACATGCAATAGTGATGATAGCTACTAGATTTATAAACGTACGCTAAGGCAAATACATTTTATACTATAAATATATTACGTGCCTACGAAATCACCGCAAAAAGTGAGTCGAATTTAGCTACTACACTGCGTCCAATACGCGTTGACAGAGTGGGGGCACCCTGCACCCCTTCTAGTCTATGAGTTTAGCAGTTCAGTTGTAATCGCGATTTCGGAATGGATTTCATTTGCTTGTTATATAGTGATAGTTAAATGGTGATAGTGATGTAGAACTTTAGTGGTTGAGTTATCCGTATAGTCGGCCATTGCATTGTTAGTTTCTTGGCTGAGAGACAACACGATCGGAGAAGGGGGTATTGGTTAACTGTAAAAGACGTCTTAATCCTGCTACTAGCGGTTGCCAGACCGTGATTCCGATCGTAGTAGTGGCCCCTACTGCCTTATGACAATTAATCCTGGTTTCCATCTGACAGCATCAGTGATTTCCTTGATCAATAGTAAAGTTAGAGGATAGAACTGTAGTAGTAAGTTAAGTGATATCATTCAGTTAGTGATTGATAGTACTACTTTGTGTATCTGCCATCCTTGACACGTCAAGCGTAGAACCTAGACGACAGACAAACCGTATGTATCAGGATAAATAGTAAAACTATGAGTAGTTAATTGTGTAAGCGATCAGTGAGGCTATGCAAAGTGAACATAGTGCAAATGACAGAGCCGATGACCAATGTCAGGTCAGCGGTTCTGGCCGTAATTATTTCAATGAAACTATGGCTTCTCCATAATCAGAAGTGGAATTTAGTCTGTTCCCCGTCATTTAGGTATTGTTTAAATAGCTTTCGTTGTTTACTATGCGACTCAATGAAATGCGGTCAATTAGTCGTTTTTATTCGCCTGAGTTCTGATGCGCTAGTGACATATCTCTATTATAAAATCTTTGCGCCAAGTAATACCTTAAAGGAGATCATTCATTTTGGGCCCTTTTTGAAAGTGCCGGCCAACGAAAAAAAATGGCACGAATCGTTAGAACTAATCATTTGAAGTAATAGCTAATATGGCATAAAAGTTGTCAGGTGGCTCTGAACCAAATTATACAGGTTCGATAATTCGTTATTTCCATACATTTTGTCAACTTTTAAAAGTGCCCGCTAAGAATAAAAAACTAGAAATACAATCTTTGTTCCATACTAATTATTGCTCCAAATGGGCAGTTCTAACGATACGTATCAGTTTTTTTCTTGGCGGGAACTTTTGAAAATCAACAAAATGTATGGAAATAACGAATCGTCAAACCTGTATAAATTGGTTCAGAGCCCTCCTACAACTTTTATGCCATATTAGCTATTGCTCCAAATGGCTAATTCTAACGAGGCGTGCCATTTTTTTTTGTTGGCCGGCACTTTCCAAAAAGAGCCCAGAAATGTATGGAGCGTGAATGATCTCCTTTTATTGTAATCATACGAAATGAAAGTATTTTTTGATTTTACATAGCACAATAAATTACTAGATACTTTTCCTTATACCTTTTAACACTTTAATGAGAAAGTATAAGTATAATACTATAGACTATACGATCACATTACAAGTTTCGCTTAGTACCTGCGACCGGTTCCGACGAGGAAAATTTTACTTCGTTTTTTTCATCTTTATACGCATTTAGTGTTTCATTCTTTGTCATAGTCACTTGCGTCTGGCCTGTTTAAGTAAGTTAATCAAATAAAACTATTGGTGTTAAAGAACTTGCAGAGACTAAAAACATACTGAAGGATAAGAAACTTTCGGGTCGACAGGTACGTACTTAATTGTGTAAATATATTAATCATCATCATAATAATACTTTATCATCATCATCATCATCTCCTTACCCTTATCCCACTTAAGTGAGGTCGGAAAAATTTGTCAATCTTTTCCATTTTTCCCTTTACACACATGTCCTCTTTCACACAATCTAACCATCTCTTCTTTGGCCTTCCTCTCCTCTTATGTCCTTCCACTTGCACATTCAACATTTTTCTAGTAAAATGATTTTCCTACGCATTACATGTCTATACCATGCTAACCTTTTACTCCTCAATTTTTAAACAATTTCTCCTGTACAAAACATAAAATGTCAGTTGAAATGCATGAATCGAAGTTATAGGTTATCCTCAAAGAGCAAATTAATATAAAGGTTAGCATGGTGATTATTTTAAAAATAGTTGCCCTTTAATTCACCTTTACTGTATATTGTGGCCTTGTATCAATTTTCCTTGAACTTTGTATTTAAGGAAAAATAAGTTTAGACGATCGAACTGCATAATTGAAGATACCTACCTATCATTGAAACGGCATATACAGCACTAGCTACGCCCCTGACAGTATTTTAAGCATTTCTAACGCGTAAATTCAATATAAAGTGCAAATAAAGGTACATATATGTCGGGGCTGACACCCGCGTGGTTCCCGTTCCCGTAAGAACACGGATATACGATATAGCCTATAGCCTTCCTCGATAAATGGACTATCTAACACTGAAAGAATTTTTCAAATTGGACCAGTAGTCCCTGAGATTAGCACGTTCAAACAAACTAACGAACAAACAAACTCTTCAGCTTTATAATATTAGTATAGATATGCGATCGATGTGGATGTTCGGATGTTCTGAGGTTCTCTGTCTACGCTCCGTGACTTCAGTGACTCTGTGGTAGATGTAGCTTGAGTGGTCAGCCCCGACATATATATACCTAAATAAAATTTAAGTGTCTGTCTGTGATTTCAAAATAACTGTGTAAAGTTATTTGCGATAATAAAACACAATAAAGCTTTTTTTTTAAATTTATATGTCTTATCTGTTTGTCCGGACTGAACTTTTGATTTTAATTGAAAATAGAGCAGGTTATTGAGCAACATGAACTTTTGAAAAACATGGTTCCCGCGGGATTTGTGACTGAATTTCACGCTTACGAAGTGACGGGCGTTGGCTAGTCCTTATAATATTATTGATCATTTCAAAAGTTGTCTTTTAATTCACTGTTGTACTTACTTTTCCTTAAACTTTATGTTTAAGGAAAAGTAAGTTTAGATACGCGATGGGGCAATGACTGAACTGCAAAATTTTAGATATTATAATGAACTAGCTGACGCCGCGCGGTTTTACCCGCGTGGTTCCCGTACCCGTAATAATACCGGGATGATATATACCCTATAACCTTCCTCGATAAATGGGCTATCTAACACTGAAAGAATTTTTCAAATCGGACCGGTAGTTCCTGAGATTAGCGCGTTCAAACAAACAAACAGACAAACAAACTCTTCAGCTTTATAAAATTAGTATAGATAGAAGTACCTAATCAATACTGTGTAAGTATCTGCCTGTGATTTCAAGTTATCCGATAAAGTTATTTACACTATACCAAACCACAAACAAGCTTTTCTAAAATTTTTATCTGTCTATCTCCTAATCTGTCTGTGGAACGGAGGAACCGATTTTGGCGGGACTTTCATTGGAAGATTTCATTGGAAGGTTGTGAATCTACACATAGCCTATTTTTTATCCCGAAAAAAAGCCATGGTTTCCGAGGGATTGGTGAAAAACTGAATTAGTAGGTACAATCACAGAACATAAAAGGTAGAAGTTACAAGGTTCAATGCTCTTTAAAAAACGTAGCAGAGACATCGAACTTCGCGATTCTCTAAAAATACTACTGATTACATCATCATTATTGGACGACCCTGCTTTCTGCATCCACGGCGGTGGGATACTCACAACTGGAGTGTATTAATACATTATACAGGATGCTCGGAAGTATTTCCCATAACTTCAAGTTGTTGACGAGTCCAACTATAGGAGCCAAACTGCATAACTAATATATTTTAACTAAAAAATTAAATATTTTTATGTTGTTTAATTCAAATAATTGCGACTATCCTTTATAACACAATATTTTTTTTATTATCACACTCCTTTACCTATCCTTGCATTTTAAAAAACTTGGCTACGTCATAATAATAAGGATGCGTATACGGGACACATTTTATGATCTATTTACGAAAGAAATACTATTTGAACATTTAAACATTTTAAATTATTTTTCCTCCCCTCCACCCTGCACCCTGAAAAAATTAAGATGGTCACGGAAAAATAAAATAAATATTATTTTGTCGGTTACCGGACGAGTAACTCACAGCCTTTACTAAATCATATTATGTACTCCAGTATCCTATCCTACTAATATTAGAAACGCGAAAGTTTGTATGGATGTTTGGATGTTTGTTACTCTATAACGCCGCTACTACTGAAGCTATTTAGCTGAAATTTGGAATGCCAATATATTTTACTCTGGATTAACACATAGGCTACTTTTTACCCCGAAAAAATCCATGGTTTCCCCAGAATTGCGAAAACTGATGATTTTGATTATATGAATGTTTGTTACTATTTCACGCCTCAACTACTGAACCGAATTAGCTGAAATTTGGTATAAAGATATATTATAGCCTGCATTAATACATAGACTACTTTTTATCCCGGAAAAATCCATGGTTTCCGTGGGATTTGTGAAAAACTAAATTCCACGCGGACGAAGTCGCGGGCGTCCGCTAGTTTAACTATATTTTTTTTCTATAGATCAACAATATGAAGAGTTGGTGGCTGGTGGCGCTGTGCGTCACTGTTCTATCACTCCATGCACTGGAAGCGTCCGCTGGGTTACCCGAGTTCCCCAACTTCCCAACAGTAGATGACCAAAGAGTAGTAGTCGGAAAGGATGTTACTGTAAGTTTTTAACATACCTCTAGTTATATTAATTTCGTCATCGTCATCAACCCATATTCGGCTCACTGCTGAGCTCGAGTCTCCTCTCAGAATGAGAGGGGTTAGGCCAATAGTCCACCACGCTGGCCCAATGCGGATTGGCAGACTTCACACACGCAGAGAATGAAGATAATTCTCTGGTATGCAGGTTTCCTCACGATGTTTTCCTTCACCGATTGAGACACGTGATATTTAATTTCTTAAAATGCACACAACTGAAAAGTTGGAGGTGCATGCCCGGGACCGGATTCGAACCCACACCCTCCGGAATCGGAGGCAGAGGTCATATCCACTAGGCTATCACTCATCTTCATTCTTTTTTATATTAATTTATCACTACGATAATAAGACTTACGTGATACAACGTCAATTCGGAACCCCTAAGAGGCCCTTAATCATAAGTTCTTGCAGATATCATGCAGATTGATAGATTACAGGTATATCACGTGAGTTTTAGCCGTGTTTCATAATTAAATTTATATGAATAACACTCACGATAGTTTAAATTCTAAAATACGTTTATTTATACATCCTTAATCATAATACAGAAGGCAACGGGAAACCACTGCACTATTTTCCCTAGTCGTCAGTATGGAATAGTCTCAGAGAGTGGTGCGGGATCGCGAGCGCCGCACAATTATTTCGCCTCGCGTAGGATTGAGACGAGTTCAAGAAACTGACTGCCAACCTTCGCTAGTCGGAGAGGCACCTTAAGAAGAAGAAGAATCATAATACCTGACATACATATATAAACAAAAGTGTTAAAAGTGTTTTTCAGATAGCATTGGTACTATGACAGTTGCCTTGTAACGTCCTTATTACGTACTATTATCGCGTAACGCGACCGACTTTAAAGAGCGAAACAGACACCCGCACCATGCTATATGAAAAACACTTTAGATGCGTGCTCCGTAGTTGACCGACAGGTACAATAAAATGGCAATTAATTGAAAAATTCATAATTATATAGGTACGTTATTGAAATTGCCACACATCGCAGGGTATTGTCCTGGATGTCCTGGTGTACTGGAGGTATTGTGAATGTTATCGCCGTGTTACAACGACTTGCGGTACGGACGGCTTCAGTGTGCTCGTGGCGTTCGAGCCGTCCACATCTCTTGTTGTGTAATTCTATATGGGTTACTTGGGATAGGCGGGGAGAGTGACTTGAGTGGAAAAGTCAAAGGATCCTTTAACCCTACACACATCGTTCACAAGTACGTGACTCCACTCAAGGTCATTCTCTGCCATTCTAGGGTCTTATTTTGGTTACAGTTTGATTTGTTAATTAAGTTGTCCTGACAAGTGTTGTGAACCATAACTTTTGTTCGACATTAGTTTTCTTATTTTTGTAATCATCTTTGAGTCCACTAAAATAATGTGTGGCATAATTTCGAAATAAACGCATTTTTCTTTCTTTCTTTCTTTCTTTCATAATTATTTTTTTTTTAATATTCTAATAATGTTTTCTATACTTCTGGTTAGAAATTGTTTTTTTTCTTTTCAGTGTATTTGTACTATAAGCAATCGGGGATTTTTACCCGACTGAAAGAAGGGTTATGTTTTCTTGTATGTATGTAAGTATATATATGTGTAATATTTATTTAAAACACATTTACTCGTAAAGTACCTATCGCTTATTTCACCAATTTCATTATCGTAATGTATCTCATTACGCACATGTGCCGTAATGTAAAGTAAAATCCACATGTGCCGTAATGTAATATAAAACCTTTATCATCCGTCTAAAAAAGAACGGTACTTTTTAAATCTTGGCAAAGAGTTTTTATGTCATATAGTGCAAAGTGCTCAACATTTTATAAATAAAATTAACTTTGTGAGATAAAATATAATAATAAAAAACATTTAATTCTTTCATTTTAATATGTTATCGCCACGTTGCAACGACTTGCGGTACGGACGGACGGCTTCTGTGTGCTCGTGGCGTTCGAGCCGTCCACATCTCTTGTTGTGTAATTCTTTATGGGTTACTTGGGATAGGCGGGGAGAGTGACTTGAGTGGAAAAGGGGAGTGTTTGTTAACAGTCAAAGGATCCTTTAACCCTACACACAACGTTCACAAATGCGTGACTTCACTCAAGGTCATTATCTGCCATTCTAGGGTCTTATTTTGGTTACAGTTAGATTTGCTAATTAAGTTGTCCTGAATGTTGTGAATCATACCTTTGTTCGACATTAGTTTTCTTATTTTTGTAATCACTTCTGAGTCCGGTAAGAACTAATTTTGAAAATAAATGTCAACCATTTATCTGTCAGAAACACAAAAATATTAATTTACTTTATTAGCACTGGCTGTTTTTGGTGCATTTGCAAAAAAAAACAAACGCAATTCGCTATCTGTGCAAAAATGACAAGCATATCAAAATGTCATCATATGGAAAACATGCAAAGATCATTTATTTTCAGAAAGTGTGTTAAAGGCATAGATTTACGATTCGGTACAAGTACCTAATAATTCTATGGTTTAAAGTGTGTTTCGTCGCAAATGTGTTATAAAACGTCGTATGACATACGTGCGCTTTGATAATTACAGCCTCTGCTTCCCTATTAAAGCTGCAATATCGCCTCGGCTGTAATTTTTAACTTAACGCACTTATATAGGTAATAAAATAATGTACTATTATTTATTTACGTACACTTACAATATACATATAGCGCATAGAGGAATATAGAGACATACACAAATCTATGTATATATATATATATATATAAAAGAAAGTCGGGTTTGTTACAACACTTATAACTCGAGATCTGCTGCACCGAATTTCATGGTTTCTGATTCGTTGGATTTGTCTCCGCCAAGAATCGCAGAATACATCTTAAAAACAATAATAACTCGACGAATAAATAATTATGAAAGATGAATAATTTTCCATAAATGTCGTACTCTAGATTACATTCTATTACATATACGAAATTGAGATTCTATGTAAAAATGTTATCCGGTGCTTACTGGTGGATAACACACAGTAGGTAAATAACATTTTATAAATTTATTTGATGTTTATTTTTGTATTTGTACAGGGTCGTCTTTTCGCCGTGGGAAATGATAAGCATTATACCCTGAACGTATGAGCCTTTATTCACAATTTGAAACTTCAAACGTTGCCGTGAGGTAACATACTACTAACGCCATCTAGTGTTACATTTGAGAACTACGAAATTAGACAATTTTAATAGGTTGTTAAGATCAAGATAGCGAATAGGCTAGCTGACTCAACTTGTTGTTTGATTATTCCACAGTCAGTGGAGGATGACGACACAGACGACGATGCCTCAGCTACAATCAAGATGACGCACATGCGCGTGCGCTCCGAGATCGCTCTGCGCTACGCTCGCACGGCCGTCATATGCAAAGTATACAATCCCGGCAAGCGGCCGAAGGAAGCCAGCTTTAATATATTGCTACCCGAAACTGCCTTCATCAGCGGATTTACTATGTATGTATATCATTAATAACTTAACGTCGGTAAAGCAGCAGCTCATTCAATATGTCATGAGTATGTACAAGTATATATTTTCAAAAATAATTGCAAAGAACTGAATTTAGTAAGTTAGAGTTTTTAACTGGCATTTATTTCGGGATAGAGCCGGTTGGTACTGCGATGTGCAACAATAATAACAAATAAAATATTTTTAACAAAAAAATTAACTGTCTTCAAAATCACAAAATAAACTAATAAGCGAAGAACAACATCGTATGTTCTACATTTCGTCACTTTGAAGGCGGTGCCAAGCCAGTGGCGAACTAATTAAAGCCGTTTCTGAATGAACCACAAGAAAGAACTGTCTTTAAATACTAAAACTTTAGTATTAAGTCGGCTTGAGTTAATGCATCACTGTGTTGGCACCGCCTTCAAAGTGATCAGAAGGTAGCACATACCATGATATTTTTCACATTTTAGTTTATTTTGTGATTTAAACTTTAAATTTTTTTGTAAAAAAGATTTTATTTTTATTTGATCATTAATTATTAAACCGATTTTTATGAAAATTAAATGGGACCAATCTGGAAGTATACTTTTTTCAAAATTGTCTAAGAAATGTAATTATAACTGACTGTGTCGTCATCCGGGTCTCAGCTGAAAATCAGCGCTGGGCATTGCTTTTTTGCTATGAACGGCTAATGCTGAGCTGGAAACCCTTTCTGTTTGGTGTCACAGACAGTCATATATTATCTAAGATAGGATGTTCTGTTTGTGACACTAAAAAGTTAATAAACTTATTTTCTTTCTTTCTTTCAAATTACGAAGTTATGAGGTAACAAACATTGAAAAAAAAACGACATACGCATCGAATTGAGAATCTCCTCCTTTTTTTTTGAAGTCTGTTAAAAAGATACACTACCAGCACGATGTATTGATTTTAGGACCATCGCTAACGAAAACTATGAAGCTTATGTAAAGGAAAAGGAAGACGCTAACAAAATTTACAATGACGCGGTTGCACAGGGAAACTCCGCGGCTCACGTTGCTGCCAAGTAAGTAAACATGTTATTCTGATTTCAATTATTCAATAAGACATTTTATGACTTATTTATCATTTAAAACCCAGAGCTCGAGACTCGAATCACATGACGATAAAATTCAACGTAGAGGGCAGGTGTAATGCAACTTATCGCTTGACATATGAAGAGTTTTTAATTCGTCGAAATGGCGTATACAACCATGTTATAAACCTACTCCCTGGCATGTATGTACCTAAAATGGACGTCGGTATACACATAAAGGAATCGCAAAAAATCTCTGTTCTGAGAGTACCAGAGTTGAGGACTGGGAACGAAGTTGATCCTACGGAGAAAGATCCACGTAAGTAATTGATTTTATAAGTGTAGTTAAACAGTTTAAAATAATACAAAGAAATTGAACATACTGTAAAACGCTGCGATGCTCCCAAAGATTGCATATTTAGAACAATTAATTGTTAAGATGTTGCTTGTTCAGCGTTTTTCTATTTACAACATACAATTCAATATTAAAGTAAAATAACTACAAATTACAGAATATGCAAAAGCCATTATCAAAAGAGGCACCAATGAGCGAGAAGCTACTATTACTTTCCGCCCTGATCTGGTAGAACAGAAGAGACTGGCTGAAATATATGCGGTATGTAATTCAGGGATTAGTAGTAAAATAAATTGTTTATTAACTTTGAAATGATTCATGGTGATGACTTTTAAGTCAATCAGTGTACGTGTGTATATCAATATTAGATCACACCGCTGTTCGATTGCTTGATCTTTGTATAATAATCAGTTCACTGAATGTATTGAAATATTAAGTTTAAGCTGGATTTCGTTCAGTATCAACATACAAGTCCAAATAATTCTTATTGTTCTTTTTAGGAAAAAAGTAAGCTACCAGCTGATGCCGATTCCGCAGATATTGGTTACAATAGTGAAGAAGAAGTAAATAAAGACGAGGGCTTACTGGGACAGTTCATAGTTCAATATGATGTAGATCAGCCTAAGAATGGAGAAGTTCTGGTGAGTCACCTTTAAAACTGCAGCTTATCGGTACTACACAATACAAAATTACCCAGTTCCATTTATAGTCCACAGAAATCAATAAATTTTCCTCATCATCATTAACAACCCATATTCGGTTCACTGTCGAGCATGAGTCTCCTCTCAGTATGAGATGGATTAAGCTAATAGTCCACCACGCTAGCCCAATGCGGATTAGCAGACTTCACATATGAAGCGAATTCAGAAAAATCTTAAGTATGCAAGTTTTCTCACGATGTTTTTCTTCACCGTTTAAAGCATGTGATATTTAATTTGTTAAAATGCACGCAACTGAAAAGTTGGACAGTGCATGGTCCTGACCAGATCGAAACCTACGTCCCCCGAATATCGAAGGTAAAGGTTATAGGTCCACTGATCTATCAATGGCAATATTGTTAGTTTTTCACAATTTAGTACTAAGTATATACTTTACCATCCTAGTACACTTTTGAGTTAATTATTTCTTACTTATTAATAATCTAAATTTACATACGAGTATGTCAAGATTTTTATCTTATTAGATTTCTAAATAGAACTTATTCTTGATATTGTCGGTTGTGATCTTGAATCTATAAAGCTAATTAATTCTGTCTTTCAGGTTAATGACGGCTACTTTGTCCACTTCTTCGCCCCGAAATCCTTACCGCCTCTTAGAAAGCACGTCGTGTTTGTTCTTGACACATCAGCTTCCATGGGGGGAATCAAAATCAAGCAACTGAAGAAAGCTATGAACGCTATTCTCTCCGAACTAAATCCAAAAGATTACATCAGCATCATTAATTTCAATTCATATGTTACAGTAATTATGACGTGACCATTAGTAATATTTATTTACTTTAGAATATATGATACATGAGAGTTATCTTCACAGGTTCACAATTTGCAAAAAGTTGATATGAATACACAAGTAAATAATAAAACTCTGGTACCACCTGCAAATGCTTCGCCAGAAAATATTGCTGCAGCAAAGGCTATTATTTCAAAATTGATTACTGGTGGAGGTACATATTTATTTGTTATCTACCTACTAAATTGTAATGTAACCGTTTTGACGGCCTTCCTGGCGCAGTGGTTTACGCGGTGGATTTACAAGACGGGGGTCCTGGGTTCGATCCCCAAGATTGAAGTTCTCATGTGGGTGGGCGGCTTTGGCCGTGGCTAGTTACCACCCTACCGACAAAGACGTACCGCCAAGCAATTTAGCAATCCGGTACGATATCGTGTAGAAACCGAAAAGGAGTGTCGATTTCATCCTACTCCTAACAAGTTATACTGCTTCCATCTTGGATTGCATCATCACTTACCATCAGGTGAGATTGTAGTCAATGGCCAGCTTGTAAGAATAAAAAAAATGCTTCATTACGCAATTGAAGTACAAGTATATAGTTAATGTTTTGTATTAATTTACCTACTCCTTATACCCAATTGATTCATTTCTTATACCTCGAGTTCCCGTTAGATCTTATACAAGGTCCTGAACAGCAAAACCATTTATACTTACACAATTTTGTCTTGGAACAGGTACTGATATCTATAACGCTCTTGATAGCGCAATGACCCTTGTCCAAGTTTTTGATCATCATCAGTCAAATCAAACGGAATCAAAAAATAATACAAATTTTGAACCAAAAACCAGTAAGTAAAAAAAGAATTTAATATATTTTTACCATTTTTACTAACATCTAGGCAATCATCTTTATTTAAATAAATTATAAATACTTTATTAATCAATATTCCGTATGGACTATTAATTAGTAGCCAGGAGTATTTCTGTCTGTATCCTACGCCACATTTTACTAAATAGTAGTGATCAACCAAGTTAGATCGACCTTCTGTTGACCAGATAAAAAGATTCTTTCATTAAATAAAATAAATTGCTCAAAAATAATGTCATTGCTATCATTATTAATAATATTTTTATTCTTAATTCCACTGGCTTGCTTGATACTCGTAAGTAAATTCAAGTCCAGTAAAAAGTATACAGTTTAAAGTAACTATAGAAGGCCTTCTAAGCATTATTCACGTTGGGTCATTACACATGCAATTTTTGTTCAAGGGCTTGTAGTCTTTATTGTGTTATTGATAAGTGTCATGCCTTTTGTGGGTGCAGATATAAATAATATTTTTTTATTTGTAGATGAGGTGGAGCCCATGATTATCTTTTTAACGGATGGAGTTCCTGTCGCGGAAGAAAGAAATACAGACCGTATCGTGGCTTACATCTCCGAGAAAAATTCTGGCTTGAAACCAGCGATGTTATTTACAATTGCTTTTGGTAAATCAAGCGATTTAAATACAATATGTGTATATAATTTCATCGAAATCAAATTAAAATTTTCTTTATTATACAATGCTGATTTTGTAGTTAATGTTTGTATTAATAAAAATGACTTTAAAATATATCTTATAGACGGTTCGAAACATTAGTATGACAAAAACCTTCAACAAACACAGCCAGGTTTTTTTTTCTGTCACCGTCATACGATGTTAGATTATAGTACTAAATACGCAGATATAGTCGTATATACGCATATAAGCAATTATACATAATTATACTACCTTCTTGCTACTTTAAATTGTCAGATGTTCCTTCTGCGATTAATATAACACATAAATTATATTTATATTTTTTGCAAACAAAGCTATGTAACTGAGGAATAATTAAGGCCCTTTAACAAATCCCTGGGAGACCCTTTTTTTGATTGAGAGGTCGGGAAATAAAGTCAATTTCATGTTTCGAATCGAAATATTTTCCAATAAAACTGCAATTGCAAGAGATTTTTTTCTTTATTTGTCATAGATAATTGCTTATTTAATAGGTAGGTTTATAATTACCGTCCTTTATAACAGGCGACGATGCGGATCGCGTATTCCTGCGCCAACTAGCCCTCCGCAATCACGGCTTCATGCGGTACATCTATGAATCAGCGGATGCAGCAATCCAATTGCACGACTTCTACCGACAAGTGTCTACACCGCTTCTCTCTGATGTGAAGTTCGTCTATCCTCGCCGACAGGTTTGTAATGGACCTTCGAAGCGAAACCCTGCCAATTCTTCGCTAAAGGCCTTCAAAGTTTGATCTTTAGTGGTGGTTTTCGAAGGGTTGTCGAGATCTTAAGACTATTTCTTATGATATTCCGTAGAAAATATCAAAATCTTACATTTTATACTTGAGCAACTAAGGACCCATGAAATCTGCCTTCCAAAGCCACCATGTTGTAAACTCCATATTTTGCTGCTATATAATTATTATCTTTGCAATGCTGACAAACCTTCATAAAATGGGAAATTCCTACCTACCACAGATGGCTTGAAATCCAAAATAAAATTATCCATATGACATATCTATTAGATACTTTCGCCTCTGGAGAGTTGAGCTTCTTGAAAAATTAAACAAACTATATAGACATCTTGTTTATATCATAAACATTTTAGATAAAGGAAGGGTCGGTCAGTCGTAGCCAATTTCGTACAATCAATCACGGCTCGGAAGTGGCAGTAGTTGGAAGAATCGCAGAGGACGTCAGAGAAATCACACCCCAAGTGCGTGGCTTAAGAGGTGAAGAAGATGGTAGCACGGTAAGTGCTCATTACAATTGTTGCCAGCAGATTTTTTTTTATTTTTACCACATAATTGTATTGAACATACAATTCTTGGACGAAACAATACAATAGCAAACTTAAGCTGACTTATCTATACTACAGACTGTCTTGATGAATACTGTTTACCAACAAACAAATTAAAAATGAGGGTATAAATACTAGTCATTTCACACCTAATAACAATTATAATTAAATTGTTCTTCAATTAATGAAAATAAACTTGATTAGTAAGCTTAGAAGTAATTAGCTATGTTAAATATATTTTATATAACATTTTATAAACAAACCATACATAATTTAAAATAGATAAGTTGTGAAATAACATGCGTTTTCTACCTTCATTTTTAATTTCTTTCTTGGTAAACAGTACTCATCAAGAAAGGCTGAATATAGCTATACAAATCATGTCCACGTAGAATCGTAGCAAGAATACTGGCTTCATTTCCACGTTCAACCAGGTTGATCCGCAGAAAACGAGCCCTCTGTCACCAGTCGAGGCAACTAGCCGACAATAAATAATTCGTAGAAGTTTTATGGAGAAAGCTCCCGGTCTTGACTGTCTCCTTGAATTGTGACACGGAACCAATGTGTCAACGCTTGTCCCACATAAAGGCCTGCCCCGATTCCCAGGAAACCAGTGACAATCAATCAGGTCTCTTGCCAGCACCCCGAAATCAGCAAATTCTATATATTTTATGTGGAATACTTCTCAGAACTGATTGATTTTTTTTTTGTAGAGACTTTACGAAATCAACAACAAAGTGCCAGTGACGCGTTCAAAGGACCAATTCCTGCCTTTAGAACGTCTCTGGGCGTACCTGACTATTAAGCAGCTGCTGGACAAACGCGACGCGGACATTAACGTTGCCGATAAAGATGCCACAGATGACAATCCCGAGAAGAAAGCTCTTGCTATAGCGTTAAAGGTACTTACTAATTTTTACTTACTAATTTATTAATCCTCTTTTAAAATAAATCAAACAAAAGTAAACATTTGTGTATGTTTGCACTCATAGAATGCATATATAACTTCTTTTTAAAGAGAAGCTTTTTTCATCGCCTCATATTTTATCGCATGTCGCATCATAGTTGGCCTCGGAATGGGGGTAAAGTGAGAAGCGCTCGGCATAGCAGCCTTGGCCAATATGCCGATGCATGCTTGCGATCCGAAAACGCTTCGAAAACTAGATGTACGGGAATGACATTTGCTATCGACAGGTCACGTGATCAAGGTCTGTCATTCCCATACATTTTTCTAGTTTTCGAAGCGTTTGCGATCGTAGAAAGAGAATCGACGTGCCACTTGGATACAGGGATAGATTCGCTTGAATCGAAACCACACAATTCAATTATTATTTCTTAAAATATAATTTATTAATTTTCAAAAAAAGGCAGGCTTATAAATATAGAGTTGGATGAAAAACAAAACCATAAAGTTGTCAGCTTATAATGATCGAAACATACAATTTTGTGTTTTAGTTATATAAATGATAACTTTTGACGACCTCCGTGGCGCAGTGGTATGCGCGGTGAATTTAATGACGGAGGTCCTGGGTTCGATTCCCGGCTGGGTCGATTGAGGTTTTCTTAATTGTTCCAGGTCTAGCTGGTGGGAGGCTTCGGCCGTGGCTAGTTACCACCCTACCGACAAAGACGTACCGCTAAGCGATTTAGCGTTCCGGTACGATGTCGTGTAGAAACCGAAAGGAGTGTGGATTTTCATCCTCCTCCTAACAAGTTAGCCCGCTTCCATCTTAGATTACAGCATCACTTACCATCAGGTGATATTGTAGTCAAGGGATAACTTGTAAAGAATAAAAAAAAAAAAAACTTATGTATCTCTGTGCTATTGATTTTTTTACGTCTAGTACTCGTTCGTGACGTCGTTGACGTCGCTGGTGGTCGTCCGTCTGAACAAAACTGATGCTGTGGACGATTTGGACGTCGATAAAGTTGATGAACCAAGTGAGTTAAAAGCAAACATATATTTAACTATACTAAAAGATACTATCTCGTACAGTTAGCCTAAGTGGTTGCTAAATATGAGGTTCGAGTTCTAGGTCAGGCGTTTCGTTCATTCAAGAAATTATTCATCATCATCATTTCAGCCGATGGATGTCCACTGCTGGACATAGGCCTCTTGCATGGACCTCCAAGCATAACGATCTCGAGCTGCGTCGCCGAAGAAATTATTATCAATAAGTAACTTTAAATAGTTAAAAAAACTAAAAAACACGTTATTAGCACGCACAAAAAATAACAAATGTATTTAGGTCACATGACTATTTTTTTCGCAAATTTCAATTACACAGCAAACCCTTTAATTTGATATCTATATCATGGGGTGGATTTCAAACAGTCAGTCCATCATCTTGGGGAGGCTGCTATATTGTATTTGTAATGACGTTTCTTAGATAGTCATGTATTGTCATCAGAATTCAGAGCGTGTGCAAAATTTCATCCTAATCGAAGACGGGGAAGTGGGTCAAATTAAGATTCCAAGATTTTCTTACATACCAATTCACAAGTGATTTTAGAGTCCGCCATATTGGACTTGTAATGACGTTTTTTAGCTTGTCATGTATTGTCATTAGAACTCAGAGCGTGTGCAAAATTTCAATCTTTAAATTATTATTCTGAATGTCTGTTAGTATCTTTGGATCTACTAAACCGATAGAAATGAGGTTTTCACAAATAGTTTAAGTAACAATCAACATAATATTTGTATAGACATTTTTCATCAGGGCTTCTTCTTCTATTCTCTTTCTACAAAAAGCTTCGAAAATTAATAAATGTAGTTATAAAGACAATCCGATTTGAGTTGATCATGAGAGAGAGATAAAATCTATATGTACCTAACATGGCTAAAAGCTCACACATGTATTATGTTTTTTGGTGTACCTACAAGAATTTTAATTATCTGATACTCAATTTTATTTTACAGGTTTTTTGCCATATAAGCAATCATCTTCGATACCGTTTTATACAGTCTTCGCATCTGGTAAGTTATACAAATAAAATCAGTATATGCATATTTTATAATAATTACTAGCGGAGGCCCGCGACTTCGTACGCGTGAAACTCGATGTAAACTATTACGTGAGAATTGAGATTGTAGTCAAGGATTGTATCAAAATCTAAAAAAAAATTCTGGTATTATAAAAAAGTTAAGTTTGTGTGGCTGTTATATAAAACGTAAGGCCGGTTTAAAACCAATTAATCCATTCCATTTAAAACAAAAAAAACCCGTTTAAAACCAATAAAAACGTTTTTTTTTTTTCAGTATAAACCATATGTGTTTACGACTTCGTATTATTTTATTATAATTACATTTTCTTGATTTTATCTAGGTAGAGAGTAGGGATACAACGGAGTACTTACCTAAAAAATTGTAAACAATTTTATGTGTTTTATGTGATATACCTACCTAATTATTTCATATATATACTTACTTAGCTAAAATCTGTTGAAAAAAACTCTGTGTTGGTAAATAGTAAATAAACTTTTTTTTTTTGGTATAAAACGATCCTAATCATATTGTATCGGTTTTAAACCAAACTCACACTCCTGCACTTTCGTTTACTCTTGCCAGCTAGCCTACACTCACTCATCTAAAATATATTTAATATGTATAGTTTGGTATACACATAATATTATATACATATATATGTTACGTGTACTGCATAATGTAGGCAGGTAAACCGTTTAAAACGGTTTAAAACTGCAGAATTTTATTTAAAACGTTTTAAATCGGTTTATTTACATGTATAGGCTGTAATCCCCCTACAACTCTATCTAGATCAAATGAATTGATTTAGATAATTCTTTTACCAATACGAAAACCGCGTTATTTGTGAGGGTCATTATGCTATATTTTATCCCCATACTCCAACGGGAACGGGATCTATGCGGGTAACTACTGGGTGTTTGCTATTTTAACTATACAAAAATGTTGTATAGAGGTAAAGTTTGTGGTAATGTGGGGGTAATCTCTGTATCAACTTAACCGATTTTGAAAATATTTTTTTAATATATATTATCATTTGACGGCCTCCGTGGCGCAGTGGTATGCGCGGTGGATTTACAAGAAGGAGGTCCTGGGTTCGATCCCCGGCTGGGCCGATTAAGATTTTCTTAATTGGTTTAGGTCTGGCTGGTGGGAGGCTTTGGCCCTGGCTAGTTACCACCCTACCGATAAAGAAGTACCGCCAAGCGATTTAGCGTTCCGGTACGATGTTGTGTAGAAACCGAAAGGAGTGTTGATTTCATCCTACTCCTAACAAGTTAGCACGCTTCCATCTTATATTGCATCATCACTTACCATCAGGTGAGATTGTATTCAAGGGCTAACCTGTAGATCAGAGGTGCCCAAACTTTTTTTTCTCTTAAACCACTTTTTAATCTAAATTCTAACTGGTTCCCGTGCACCCCTGCTAAATTTCTATCCAGAACTCGTTAACAATTGCTTGATTACTTAGTTAATTAATTGATTGTGCTGTGAGTGGATGACAAGAAGTAAAATTGTCCGGGCAAAAAGTTATTTCAATACACTTTAATTTTTGATATTCTACTCACAGCACAAGGAAGTCATTAATTTATCGGTTTGAAACCAGATAAGTTTTTCGTGGACCCTCGCTTAAGAATCGTGAACCCCCATTTTTAGTCACGTCAACCTAGACCCCACCGAGTCTTCCGTAGACCCCTGGGGGTCCAGCTGGACCACTTTGGGAATCTTTGTTGTAGATAATAAAAAAAAAAACTATCATAGGCTAGGAGTATATTTTTCCTCATGCTCTTACGGGAATGTGGAAGGATGAAGCGGGGCGTAGGCTGATTAATAATATTAGGACAATATGCAACGTTATATGTTCATTCATTTTTAAATTTGTATCTGACTAATTTATGACTTTCTCTTTTACTATTTCACAGGAGGAGGTCTAAGCGTGGATTCAAGCGAAGGACCAGTACTATTTGTTCAATCGAGTAAGCTTTCAGTCATATTATTTCTTTATCTTTGTTCATTTGATATTTCTATCAAATGCCTACACATAGATAGCTGTGAGAAATATAACTTAAAATTAACTTCAATTTCCAAACAACTGCACGTCGTCATCAACCCATATTCGACTCACTGCTGAGCTCGAGTCTCCTCTCAGAATGAGAGGGGCAAGGCAATTAATTAATCCAACACGCTGGCCCAAAGCGGATTGGCAGACACACACGCAGAGAATTAAGATAATTCTCTGGTATGCAGGTTTCCTCACGATATTTTCCTTCACCGATTGAGACACGTGATTAATTTCTTAAAATGCACACAACTGAAAAGTTGGAGGTGCATGCCCCGGACCGAATTCGATCCAACACCCTCCGGAATCGGAGGCAGAGTATTTCAATAAAAAATTCAGACAGTGTTCATTTTCAAATGACAAATATTCCTTAACAAATTCCTATTTTCATTTTACCGATACAGACAAATTTTACAACATTGTTTAATCTGTCTGTATCGGTCATCTCTAATTAGAAGACAATTTAAAACAAAAGAAAAACAGACAGGTACAGACTTACTTTCGCATTTTTACAATGGAAGTATGGATGATACCGACATCTGTACTACTCATACATAAGATATTGAGCGACTTCAAAATCTTGCTATTCGGTTCATATTTAGCCTACGCAAATATGACCATATTTCTGAATTCCGTCAGAAGCTCAAGTGGCTCCCTATTCGTCGTCGCCGGGATCTGCATGTACTTTCACTTTTGTACTGTGTGTTTTTTAATCCAAAATCTCCTGTGTATCTGAAGGAGAAATTTACGTTTCAGGGAGTGCAGTCTGAACTGAGACAGTGTCGATTACTAACTCTATGCTTACCCGTGCATAAGACGAAATTTTATAAACATTCTTTCGTTGTGCAAGCCGTTAAGTTATGGAATGCTCTCCCTTTAAACATACGGCAATCAAAGACACTGGACATTTTTAAAAATGCCGTAAAGACTCATTATCTGGTGCAGTAAAGACGATGTGTATATATTATTTCTTTTCAATATAAGGTACTAGCGGACGCCCGCGACTTCGTCCGCGTAAAAATTGATGTAACCTTCTCTACCTCTACCTTACCCTGCTCGTAAACCTACCCAACCCTACCCTACCCTACCCTACCCCTACCTTACTACTACCCTACCCCTAATGCTAACCCTTCCCTCCCCCCACCTTACCCTACCATAACCCTACCCGTAACCTATCCATACCCTATCCTACCCTACCCCTAATCTACCCCTACCCTACCCCTACCTTACTCCTACCCTACCGCAAACCCTAACCCTTCCCTACCCCTACCTTATCCCTACCCTAACCCTACCCTACTCGTACCCTACCCCTACCCTACCCTACCCTACCCTACCCCTATCCTACTCCTCCCCTACCCTATACGTTCCATATCCTTCCCCTACCTCTACCTTGCCCCTACCCTACACTACCCCTACCTTATCCGTACCCTACCCTACCCTACCCTACACTTTCCCTAAATTACCCCTACCCTACCTCTATCCTACCCCTTCCCTACCTCTATCCTATCCCTACCCTCAGCAAAATTGGTCCAGCCTTTTGTGCGTGGTGCAATGACCAAAAGACTATAATTTGCCAAGCGACTTCTATGCTAATACTATAAAGAGGTAAAGTTTGTGTGGTTGTCGGGGGTAATCTCTGGATCTACTGGACCGATTTGGAAAATTCTTTTACCAATAGAAAGCTACATTATTTGCGAGTGTCATAGGCTATGTTTGGTCCTCATATTCATACGGGAACGGGAACCACGTAATTGAAACCGCGGGGCGTCATATAGCGGCATTTCTGCGACTTTCAGAAATTTTGTATTATCTCCGAAACTATATAACTAATTAACATACTGTAAAGGGCAAATCTTATCTCTATAATATCCTTGTGATTATTAAATAATTCATTTTGATAAGGATTTAAGTTTAGTTGTGTAAATAATGACGTAAACCTTAGTTTAAAATTTAAATAATTTATTAAAATACTAATGGTACTATATCTGCTAAAATATAAAAGATAGATATATGGTGTCGCGGACTTTTTTGTAGAACTTTTAAAGGTTCAAAAAGCCTCCATACATTTATTTCAGTTATACGCAATGGTTGAGGCAGCGCATGCGAATAAGTAAGTTTTTCGGTCTGACCTGTAAGAGAAAACCCGCGATATCTCAGTAGTTATATATGATAGAAATATAAAATATAGCCTATAGCACTCCCCGATAACGTAGCATTCTACTGGTGAAAGAATTTTTAAAATCGGTCCAGTAGTTCCGAAGATTACCCCATTTCAAAAAATTGTTACAAACTTACAAACTTACAAACTTACAAACTTTACCTCTTTATAATATTAGTATAGATTTATTAGTATATTTTGATATGTATTTTATTCATTATTGTAGGTATTTGTGTACTATTGTTTATGTATTAGGATGTAAATTATTTGTATGTATGTGTATTACTAATACTATGGTTATTTTTGTTTTACGCCACCTGCTGATGTCCTTAAGTTTTCCTAAACCGAAGGTTGCCTGGAAGAAATCGCTACTTAGCGATAAGGCCGCCTTTTGTATGCTGATCTCTTCTTAATTTGTTTTTTATTTCACTTGTTTTTGTCTTTGTGGTGTGCAAATAAAGTATATTTATCTTTATCTTTATCTTATAAGAACAAAAGAACATACTAATCAAAAAATGCCTCTACCTGAGATGATTCATCAAGTAGTTAGCACACATTGAGTATGTCAATCCTATATTATTTCAGACACTGATTTGTTAATTGCATGGCACGGAAATTTGTTTTTTTCTGACGAAATAACTGTAAATTTTGTATCATTATTATACATCTAAAAATTTTTGAAGACGAGTTTAAGTTAAACAAGTATGATATTTTATATTTCACATTATCAATTTCTATCGAAATATTAAGGTTTTAATTATATAAAGTGCGCATGATGGAAACCATTTGGAGTTCACTTTTATATTTAACTGACAGACGCCCGCGACTTCGTCCACGTGAAGTTGAGTTTTTCACAAATCCCTCGGGAACCATGGACTTTTCTGGGATAAAAAGTAACGTATATGTTAAACCAGAGTAATATCTATTTCCATTCCAAATTTCAACTAAATCGGTTTAGTAGTTTCGGCGTTTAAGAGTAACAAACATCCATACAAACTTTCGCGTTTATAATGTTAGTAGGATGAACAATCAAAAGAGTAATTCAAAAAATGAAGGACTTTCCATACAAACTTTCAACCCCTTTTACACCCCCTTCTTTTTTTATTTTAGTTATATATGTTTTGCTCCAACGTTCCATTTACTATTATACCAAAATTCATCTTGATCACTTCAGCCGTTTAGCCGTGAAAAGGTAACAGACAGACAGACATAGTTACTTTCGCTTTTATAATAATAGTACAGATATAGGTGTAAAATTTTTAATTTCACGTTTAAATTATAATAATGTCACCTAAATCTATTAAATTTACTAGTCGGTACGATATGGATAAAATTCGAAGCGCAAACGAGACGCCGAATTATGACTTTCACGTGAGTGAAAAGCACGGAGCGATTGACGCGCGACGCAAATTTTATGACGTAAGCGCCAAAACCATTTTTACCTAATTGCAAGTAAATTAAACAACATAACGAAAAACAAAATGGCCATGTTCAAGATATATACCTATGTTTCTATACAAAACAAAAATGTAAGAAAATAAGTTTGCTTTTCCTGAGATTGAAAGCAAAATGTGAGCAAATCATGTATTTTTCAAAAAAATAAACTATCGAGAAAAGTTTTACAAATTGTAAATTTTGTATAGTGATAACGAATCTAACACTTTGAAATATCATTTACCCAAATATCAGGCTCCTCACTTTTCCAGAATCTGAGATCCAGAACCATTTTTGTAACCACCAAATTACATATTGCACACTCTTAATGTGCGAAACCAATGATCTACGATCGATGGAGATAAATAAATGATTTTCAGGCGAACTGAGTAGAGTATAAAGTTCACTGTTTATTTTTATAGCTAAACGTTTTACCGCTACCGGTTATGACGTTAGTTCTGGCGGTCACGGCGGAGGCAGCGGCGGAGGCTATAACGGAGGCGATGGCGCATATATTTATGGTTTTGGCGGAGGTTTTGCAAACCCAAGTAATAATTTTTTTTTTAAGACTATAATATTTTGCTACATTTTTTGAAGACAGATTTTTTATGCGGCTATATACTGAACTGGCAGAAAGCATCTTAGAACTCAAAAACTACAAACAAAATTACTACTTTAGCGGAAAATATTAGGATGTTGACTTGGAATGCACGGTGGATATACAAGACGGAGGTCCTGGAGAGCAGATTGAGGTTTTCTTAATTGTTCAAGGTCTGGCTGGTGGGAGGTTTTTTCAATTTTACCAGCTTTTACACCAAAATGAAAAAAAATATTGACTATTTAAAATGTTTTTCAAGGATTCTATTTGTAAATTAATTTAAGGCTAAGCTTGGCATTAGCAAATCTGAAAAAAGAACAAAATACTACAGTTCAAAACTCATAGTTTTACCTTAATATGCAGATTTCATAATATTTTTCAACGATTGCTAATATATATACCTTAAGTACTATTATGTTAATGAATAATAATTATATATTTTTTTTATATATAGAGAATCGAATGTCTCAGTACGAAAACAGCGCTGTTATTAAATATGTATCTACCTATAATCTGATGTTTGTTCCTAATTCTTCAAAAAAAGGAGAAGGTCTCTCAATTCAACCGAATACATATTTTTTTTTTGTTGAATCTATTAGACAGATAAAATATAATAACGAAAAAAATGAGCCCCCACTTTTTAAAGTCAAAGGTCATTTATTCCAAAATTGACAAAGGTCAAAGGTAATAAATGACCTTTGTCATTTATTACTTGCAAAACATCATTTGTATACGTTTTATTCGTATTAGGCAAATAAAATTAAAAAAAAGGAAAAAAAAAACGTGATGGATATCATTCGGACGGAATTTTCATAAAGGTTTTATTCCAGATTGGAGTGTGGGAAAAGAATACCATCTAAAAGGATATGAGTGGACGTCGTTTATCTACAGAAATGGTTCTCTTGTGTTACAAGTAAACGGGACTGAAGTCGTCCTTAAGCTCTCAAAAGATGTAAATGTAAGTACATAAGTATGCACGTGAGCAGTTATCGTGTATGTAATTTATTTACAGTAATCTTTCTATTCTTTTTAACCGACTTCAAAAAAAGGAGGAGGTTTCTCAATTCGATCATATATATTTTTAGACTTACCATCTCACCCAACGATTTTATATATATACTATATTTCTTGCCTAAAAAATCACCGGCAAAATTGATCCAATTTAGCTATCCCACACAGCACACAAATGCACAATTTTGTGTTTACTTACATTATATATATTAGCGGGCCCGGTCAAGTTTCGCTTTGACTAATGTGCGCTTCTTAGCTACCCTTCCTTACTCCCACACTACCCCTACTCTACGTCTGCCCTATCCAACATTTACCCTACCTTTGCGTAACGTTTGTTAGCTTCCTACCTTGAAAACTGCGAAAAGTCCCATATGAAATTACACACCCTCTTTTAAGGGGTAGGGGCGGATTTTCAAAAAAAAAACCGTGCCCACATAAGCATGCAGCGCACGGTGAAAGGTGCGCAGAATAGGTTGTGGACAAAAAACGTAACGCTGTCATTCGTTCATCGAATTCTACTTCCCATATTTTTTTAACACCGGGGGCTTATATTATATGAAAAATCAATTCTTAAAGAGTAAACTCCAATATAATGCATGGTTTTTTTAGTCACAAATAGTCTGTAGGGAAGTGTCATTTTAGGGAAGTGGGGGGTGGGGGGTTAGAAAAAGATTAAACGTAGCCTATGTCATCCTTTACAACTATCTCCACTTTAAAAAACACGTCAATTCGTCGCTCTGTTTTGCCGTGAAAGACGGACAAACTAAAAGACAGACAGACACACACACGCTTTCACAATTTATTAACAATTTTTTTTATGAGCAGGTAGGATAGGGTAGGGTAGGGTATTAGGCGTAGGTCAGGGGTAGAGTAGGGGTAGAGTAGGGATAGGGTATGGATAGAAGTAGGATAGTGTAGGGTAGGGATAAGGAAGAAGTGCACATAAGTCAAAGCGAAGCTTGACCGGGTCCGCTAGTTAATATATAATAATAAGTTTGAAGTGTAGCTAGCATTAACATTACAGAAAGTATTGTAACTAAAACTAATATGACGTAAGTAGCCAATGTGTCAATCCAGAAGAATCCAGAAGTAGTGGCGTTAAAGAGTAACAAACATCCAAACATACATCCAAACATCCATACAAACTTTCGCGTTTATAATATTATTAGGATTAGGATAGCAGCGACCTGTGACTGTGTGTCCTGCGTCTGTGTGTGTGAGCAAGTGGTGTTGCTAATAACCTCTTTGTTTGCACAGCCACCAAAAGCGGCCGGAGGAGACGCCGAGTGTTACAACACCACATTGACGTATGCCGATGACAAGCGTGGCGTTTGCGTGTACATCACGCGATGCTACGCCGCTCAAAACTTCAATAAGGATTTCTATCTTAACAGCTACTGCTTTGTTGACGGGTAATGTTCAGTTATAGTCTTCTAGAAATGAGAGGGGTTAGGCCAATAGTCCACCACACTGGCCCAATGCGGATTGGCAAACTTCACACACGCAGATAATTGGGAAAATTCTCTGGTATACAGGTTGCCTTCCGATGTTTTTCTAATTGGTCCAGGTCTGGCTGGTGGGAGGCTTCGGCCGTGGCTAGTTACCACCTTACCGGCAAAGACGTACCGCCAAGCGATTTAACGTTCCGGTACGATGCCGTGTAGAAACCGAAAGGGGTGTGGATTTTCATCCTCCTCCTTACAAGTTAGCCCGCTTCCATCTAAGACTACATCATCACTTACCATCAGGTGACATTGTAGTCAACGGCTAACTTGTAAACAATAAAATAAAATAAAAAAATAAAGATATTTAATTTCTTAAAATGCACACAAGTGAAAAGTTGGAGGTGCATGGGAGGGGCATACCCCGGACCGGATTCGAACCCACACCTTCCGGAATCGGAGGCAGAGGTTATATCAACTGGGCTATCACGGCTCCTCAAATAATTGAATCTATTGAATTGAAAATATTTTTTATTTATTGATTGATTATCTACTAATAATGATATCTGTTTTCGTTCCGTCAGGTATGCTGGTGTTTGCTGCCCCAAAACCGGACTAACTAAACCTAACGAATTTTTTCTAATAGGGTAGTAAAAAATGTCATTGGGAATAACATTGGCAACAGTCGGCACAGTGTGACAACTCACCATGTTATGAGTATATAAATATTGTAATTAAAATCAATACGTACAGTACGTATTATTAATATGCACGTCTTTTATTTTTTTAAACATTATTAAATTTAAAAAGACACCCGCCTGCGTAGTTTCCGTTCCCATGGGAATGATGTTATCAACCCATATTCGTCTCACTGCTGAGCTCGTGTCTCCTCTCAGAATGAGAGGGGTTAGGCCAATAGTCCACCACGCTGGCCCAATGCGGATTGGCAGACTTCACACACGCAGAGAATTATGATAATTCTCAGGTATGCAGGTTTCCTCACGATGTTTTCCTTTTCCGACCTTTTGAATACGGAGAGATAAATATAGTTTATGAAACTAAAGCTACTTACCAATAACGTAGCTTTCTTGGAGAATTTATAGTGCCGCACTCCGCGTGGGTATAGCGATACGGCAAAACGTCTCCAGCGCGGCGCCGCATCGCACCGTGAGGCCTCTCCCTTAGGGGGCTTGTACTGTAATGTTTGATTCTGTAGCAATCACTATCCTATGTTAGGGCTTGTACACAAAACTGCGATGCGACGCGACGCAAATTCGCAACGCAGAAAATTACGACACGAATTGCTGCGATGCGATTTAGTGCGGCAAGGCGTATCTCAGGGTGACCATTCCTTCGACAACCGTCAACCGTACTAAACGTATTTTGAATTGAAAACTAGGTCGTGATATGGATCGTAAAAATAAGTGTGCACTTCTGTTATTGCTTAGGAGACCGTACTAAAAATGGCGTCAATAAATGTGACGAAACATCGTAGGAATGTGCGTTGCGAATCAATTCGCAAGTTCTTGCGATGCGTTGCGCGAGCTCGTAGATTTTTACGATGCGATGCCGCATCGCAGTTTTATGTACAAGCCGTTAATGATTAATGGTCAGTTAAGATGCTTTCCAAATACAGGAATGTAACACAACCAACTTCAACGACAGCCTCAGAATCTTACTTTTAAATAATGTCTTGAAATAATGAAACTCTGTCTGACCCTGGCTGACTCTGGGACTCGAACCCAGTTCCAGTTCAAAGCCACGGCATAATTAACTACTGGACCCATTGATATCGAAATTAAAACGCACATAATTTATTTCAAACGTAACATAAGTTGGTAACGTATATGCACGAAGGTACGATTGTATATGACCTCGGGAGAGTAGGGATAGAGTAGGGGTAGGGTAGGGGTAGGATAGAAGCAGGGTAGGGGCAGGGTAGGGGTAGTTGAAAGTTATCATCGAGTTTCACGCGAACGAAGTCCGCTAGCATCTAAATATTGTACATAATGTCGAGTTGTGTGTTAAGAAACTGTATAAACTTAGATATAATCATAATGTAAGTAATAGAAATTGCTCTTCTGGGACCGAACGATTATCACTGACAGGTATATTGTTGCCAAGAGACCAGCTGATATAGTGCGTACAATAATTGTTGATATTACTGTTCCATTTAACGATAATCTGGTTAAAGCCGAAAAGGAAAAAGTATCAAAATACTTGGACCTCGCTCACGAGAGTACCGCCATGTGGAATGTTGAATCAACTATAATTGTTCCGATAGTTGTTTCAATCTTATAGCGAAAACCTTCGACCAACACCTTAAGAAGCTTTCACTTAACTGTTCAAAACGGATCAAGGGTCGGATACAGAAGGCAGTGATTCTTGAGACGGCGCGTATTGTGAGGAGGATCCTCACTCTGTAGCAACCACCGGTTGCTTGGGCACTCAAATGTCCTGCAGCGGGAGGGTTGATTTTTTTATAAATTTTTAATAGTGTTTTGTATTGTATTTCGTAGTTTGATATCGTTTGATCTTCGCTAGGTCAGACCACCCGCATCATTAGCGGTTTTGATACAACTTATTATCAATGCTCAATAAATACTTCCGGTTTTGTATTTTATTTTTATATCACTTATTTAAAAAAAAGAACTAATAAATAAATGAGAGATTAAAAATGTAAGTAAATACAAAATTGTGCAGATGTGCGCTCAGTGGGGTCGGTAGTGCAGGTAACATTTTTTTTTTCTTGTAGGGGGGAAAATCCTCATGGACACCCGCCTGACACCAGGTAACATGTTCTGAGTGTAAAACATCGTTGACATTAAGGTAAGTACCACCTACAGTTATCTTAATAAGTTCCTAAGCCTATGGTTGCCTGGAAGAGATCGCTACCATAAGCGATAAGGCCGCCTTTTGTATTCTACTTTTTCTTATGTTTCTTGTTTGCTTGTTTTCTTTTATTTATTGTGGTGTACAAATAAAGAGATTAATTAAAAATTATATTAAAAAAAAAAAAAAAAAATTAATAATTCACCTTCAATTGTAACCATATGAAATTAAAGTATTTATATATTTTTTTTAAATATCACAACAAATTACTTATAGATACTTGTCTTTATACATTTTAATGAGTATGTAATATTATATACGGCACATTACAAGTTTCGTTATATACATGCGACCGGTTTAGACGAGGAAAAAATACTTGGTTGATCATCTCTGAGATACGTATTTAGTGTTTCATTCTTTGTTCGTTCTCACTTGCGTCTGGCAAGTAAAGTTTATCAAATAATCACGATTGGTGTTAAATAACTTGCAGATATTAAAAATAATACATACTGAATGATAAGAAACTGTTGAGTGGACAGGTACGTACCTAATCTCTATATATAAATGCGAAAGGTCATTCATCACGAAATCTCGAAAACCGCTAGACGTGTAAAGATAAAATTTGGCAGGTAAGTAGCTTATAGTTATTAGGTGTCCGTTAAGAATGGATTTTGCGATAGGGCCGGATTAAGGAGGTCAAAGGGCGGATGAAGTCGTGGGCGTCCGCTAGTTTTGTCTATAGATATATATATAGGACGGCCTCCGCGGCGCAGTGGTATGCGCGGTGAATTTACAAGACGGAGGTCCTGGGTTCGATCCCCGGCTGGGCAGATTGAGATTTTCTTAATTTGTCCAGGTCTGGCTGGTGGGAGGCTTCGGCCGTGGCTAGTTACCACCCAACCGGCAAAGACGTACCGCCAAGCGATTTAGCGTTCCGGTACGATGTCGTGTAGAAACCGATAGGGGTGTGGATTTTCATCCTCCTCCTAACAAGTTAGTCCGCTTCCACCTTAGACTGCATCATCACTTACCATCAGGTGAGATTGTAGTCAAGGGCTAACTTGTAAGTAATAAAAAAAAAAAAAAAAGATAATCGGAATTATGTATTATATTGTATGAAAATATAAAAATATTTTATTTTATTAGTTAAAATAATATTTGTTTAGCAGTGCGGCTCTTATATGTGGACAATACTTTGAAGTTATGGGAAATATTTCCGAGCACTCTGTATAATTAAAGTTATCCTTGATCGTTAGATATCCTTATATCGCCAAGTTGATGCTTCACTGCGATCTCACTTGGTGTAAAGTGGTGATGCAATATTAGAGAGTTTCACATTTACTTGGTTGCCGTATAGTATCTGACCGATATCAATAGAAACAATAATTAGCGGTACGTCGTTGTATTTAGGCAATGCCGAAACCTCCCACCAAAGACCTGCAGGGTTATTATGTAACTCGGTGTACCATTTAATCAGTCACTACATCGTTTTTCATCGTATTTTCGTTTTTGGAATCATCTAACTTTGTGTTTTCAACGAAATGACGCAATAAACGTCATTTTACGTAAAGTTAAATTATTCTAGTAGTGGTATTAGCAGGTAGTAACGTCATTTTACGTAAAGTTAAATTATTCTAGTAGTGGTATTAGCAGGTAGTAACGTTATTTTACGTAAAGTTAAATTATTCTAGTAGTGGTATTAGCAGGTAGTAACGTTATTTTACGTAAAGTTAAATTATTCTAGTAGTGGTATTAGCAGGTAGTAACGTCATTTTACGTAAAGTTAAATTATTCTAGTAGTGGTATTAGCAGGTAGTAACGTTATTTTACGTAAAGTTAAATTATTCTAGTAGTGGTATTAGCAGGTAGTAACGTCATTTTACGTAAAGTTAAATTATTCTAGTAGTGGTATTAGCAGGTAGTAACGTCATTTTACGTAAAGTTAAATTATTCTAGTAGTGGTATTAGCAGGTAGTAACGTCATTTTACGTAAAGTTAAATTATTCTAGTAGTGGTATTAGCAGGTAGTAACGTTATTTTACGTAAAGTTAAATTATTCTAGTAGTGGTATTAGCAGGTAGTAACGTCATTTTACGTAAAGTTAAATTATTCTAGTAGTGGTATTAGCAGGTAGTAACGTTATTTTAACGAAAAACGATACTTACGTAATTTTGTTGAAATATTCCTGTTAGACGATAGTTAAAACAAAAGGTCATTGCCACTTGGTGACAAATGACATATTCAAGGTAATTTCATAGAAATAATTATATTAGATAATCACAAATACGACAAAAGTCGGTATAGTTACTCATTGTTTGAATAGTACACTGAGATACACAATAAGGTCGCTAATTTAATTGAAAAGTACCCATAATGGGGATGATGACTAGGTTTGAATATATTGATTTTTATGATACATTCGGGTAAATAAGGTCAATGTTAACTGATTTGTACATAAAAAGCAAAGATTGTCTGAATATTTGCAAAATAAATAAGATTATAAAATTTCAAAATCTATTAAATTTTTTTTATCGTAATTAGATGAAAATTCATACAGTTTTAGCTTCCTTACATTAAATGTGACATTTTTAAATAAATAAACTATAAATATAAACGCACAAATAACAAAGATATTAGTAATTTTGTTTGAACGCCCATACAAACCTAACGATCAGCGAGCCAACGACGTCACTAAATCGTGTCATTTTGTATGGAACGTTTTTCAAGGATCCGCGGCAGCGCCGCAAATCTGACCCATTAAATCCCTGTAGCTCCAAAAGTAATGATCGCAGATACCCTGTTACTTTTAAAAAAATTCTTTGCTATTAGTATACTCTTAATTTATATACAATTTAAAAAACTGTCACCATCCCTCGATGTTTTATATAACTCGCAATAGCGAGTTTCGAACTCACAGCTACCTTTCTCATTCTACAGTATCGTGTTAAACAGAGAGAGATAGAGGTGAATTTGAAACTCGCACTTGCGAGTTATAAAAATACTGTAACGATGTTTTATCTTTATTGCTCTTTATATCGTCTGTTAAAATGGACTACGGGTTATTATCAAGGCACCGTCAATTGCGCTATTAAGACACTAGCTGACGCCGCGCGGTTTCACCCGCGTGGTACTTGTTCCCGTAGGAATACGGGAAAAAAATATAGCCATATATATAATCCATAGCACGATTTCACTTCGATAACAGACGCTTTGGTACAGTGGTTAGTGGTTACTTGTCAAAAGGTGTTTCGTTCGAATCCTGAATTGGGCTATAAAAATTATTAGGCTTCCAAGAAATTCTTAGTAGCCGACCGGAGTTGAGAAGTCTTGGAGCCCAATGCCTTGGTGTCAGTTTAGCTGCCGGAATTGGTCATTGTACTTTATATCTGATAGTGATCGTTACAGAGACATAAATTTAAGTCGGTACGGAGCACAGAGTAACATTATCATTACAAGCCTAAGACTAATTATATAAGGACTAGTATCGCACCCAAATTCACGAACAAAACTGTCTGTCATTTTGTTGATGAAAACGAGCTTAGATTAGAAGAAGAAGAAGAAGAAGAAGAAGAAGAAATACTTTATTGCACAAAAAAATACAATTATAAATTGAAACATTAAAAACATAAATTAAACTTAGCATGCAAAGGCAGCCTTATTACTATAAGTAATCTCTACCAGGCAACCCCTGACGAGAGAACTTGCGAAGAAAGAGCGGGAAGGTGCAATACATTATATGTAATTATATATATAAATAATTAAATATATATATATATCTCGGCTCGGTAAATGAGCTATCTAACACTGAAAGAATTTTTCAAACCAGACCAGTAGTTCCTGAGATTAGCGCGTTCAAACAAAGAAATTCTTCAGCTTTGTACCTAATATTAGCATAGATTATTAAAATTCCTTTACAATCGTGAGATATATCCACTTGAACATAAAAGGTCAGTTGAAATGCATGAATCAAAGTGTCTACGTAAACCTTCATATTATTAACATAGTATTTATTTAAAAATAGTTGCCATTTAATTCATAATTGTGGCCTTGTATCAAACCTTAAACTTCATGTTGAGGGAAAAATAAAAATAGATACACGAGAGGTCAACGATTGGATTTAAAAATTTTAGATTCTTAACTAAAGTGTGAATAAAAGTACCCAATCGGTACATATAAATAAGATAAAAGTGTATCTCTGTGGTTTCAAGAATACCCATGGTTCCCGCGGGATTTGTGAAAAAACTGGATTTCATGCATAATTGTAAGTGTGCGCTAGTCCTTTATAATAATAACTAGCTGACGCCTCGCGGTTTCACTCGCGGTTCCCGTTCCCGTAGGAATACGGGGAAAATGTATATATAGCCTATAGCCTTCCTCGATAAGTGGGCTATCTAACACTGAAAGAATTTTTCAAATTAGACCAGTAGTTCCTGAGATTAGCGCGTTCAAACAAACTCTTCAGCTTTATAATATTAGTATAGTTAAGGTAATCATTTAAAAAATAGTTGCCTTTTAATTCACAGTTGTGGCCTTGTATCATTTTCCTTAAACTTTATGTTTAAGGAAAAGTACAATTTAGTAGGTATGCGAGGGGTCAACGATTTAAGAAAAAAAAGATTTAACTGCAAAAATTCAGATATTCTTAAGTTCCCAATCAACATTTAAATAAAATCTGTGTACCTAACTGTCTGTTTGTGATTTCAAAATAACAGTGTTCTTTAAAGTTATATTATTTATACTATACCAAACCACTAATAAGCTTTTGTACAATCGTCTGTGTTTCTGTTTGTCCGGGCTAATCTTTGGAATTATGGAATCGACTAGCGGAAGCCCGCGACTTCGTCCGTGTGGAATTTAGTTTTCACAAATCCCTCGAGAACCATGGATTTTTCCGGGATAAATAGCCCATGTATTAATCCATGCTATAATATATCTCTATACCAAATTCCAGCTAATTCGGTTTAGTAGTCGAGGCGTGAAAGAATAACAAGCATTCATATCATTAAAATCATCAGTTTTCACAAATCTCGAGAAACCATGGATTTTTTCGGAATAAAAAGTAGCCTATGTGTTAATCCAGAGTAAAATCCAATTCCATTCCAATTTTTTGCCGAATCGCTTCAGTAGTAGCGGCGTTAAAGAGTAACAAACATCTAAACATCCATACAAACTTTCGCGTTTATAATATATATTAGTAGGATTTCAAGGGTCTTTTTTGGAAGATAAAGGTTCTGAAGCAACATATAGGCTCCTTTTTATCCCGAAAAAAGCCATGGTTCCTGAGAGATCTGTGAAAACTGAATTGCCGGCCTCCGTGGCGCAGTGATATGCTCAGTGGATTTACAAAACTGAGGTCCTAGATTCGATCCCCGGCAGGGCTGATTAAGGTTTTCCTAATTGGTCCAGGTTCAGCCGTAGCTAGTTACCACCCTACCGGCAAAGGCGTATCGCCAAGCGACTTAGGGTAGGTACCATGTCGTGTAGGAAGGAACGAACGGAGTGCGAATTTTCACCCTAAAAAGTTAGCCCACTTCCATCGTAGATTGCATCATCACTTTCATCATTAGGTGAAATTGTAGTAAAGGGCTAATTTTGAAATAATAAAAAAAAAAATACGTCAACGAAGTAGAGAGCATGTGCTAGTGTATGTATAAAAACTTAGTAGGTATACAATCAGAGAATTCATAATAGGTATAAAAGTTACAAGGTGCATTGCTCTTTGAAAAAACGTGAACAAACATCGAAATTTTGATACTTTAAAATTACTACTATTGTGATTACATCATTATTTGACGGCCGCCTGGCACAGAGTGTATTGACCCCGCTTTCTGCATCGACGGTCGTGGGTTCGATACCCACAACAGGGAAAGTAGTAGATTTGCTGATTTATATGAAAAATCAGCTATTTTAATACCCATCTTTATGTTGATCAATGATCCTGTCTACTTTACGCGATAGATTTGTGTCTGTCTGTGTCTGTCTGTGCAAGCGGATGGTGGGGCAAATTTTTTTTATGCTCTTCAAATTAGCTCTTGACTGCAACCTCTCCTGATGGTAAGTGATAATGCAATCTAAGATGGAAGCGGGCTCACTTGTTAGGAGGAGGATGAAAATCCACACCCCTTTCAGTTTCTACACGACATCGTACCGGAACGCTAAATCGCTCGGCGGTACGTCTTTGCCGGTAATTAGCCACGGCCTAAGCCTCCCACCAGCCAGACCTGAAAAAGTTATACCACTGCGCCACGGAGGTCGTCACGCCACGGAGGCCGTCAAGTGTATGCGCGGTGGAGATTTTCTTAATTAGTCCAGGTCTGGCTGGTGGGAGGCTTCGGCCGTGGCTAGTTACCACCCTACCGGCAAAGACGTACCGCCAAGCGATTTAGCGTTCCGGTACGATGCCGTGTAGAAACCAAAAGGGGTGTGGATTTTCATCCTACTCCTAACAAGTTAGCCCGCTTCCATCTTAGACTGCATCATCACTTACCATCAGGTGAGATTGTAGTCAAGGGATAACTTGTAAAGAATAAAGAATAAAAAAAAAAAAAACTTATTATTTTTTTTGGTTTCAGATTACCAACATGAGGTGGCGGTTAACACCGGTGCTATGCCTAACTGTGGTATCGCTCAGTACCCTGGTAGCATCGTATCGTCGCTTCGGGTCTCATCGTCCTCTAGCTTTCCCCCACTTCCCACATGTGGATGACACCAGAGTTGTATCCAGCAGTGATTTTACTGTAAGTTCCTATCTAAACAAAAGCAAAAGAGGTATCATTTGATTTTATGTTTGTCACGATTTGACTCAATAAATAACTATATTTTATCAACAGAGATTAACCTCTTGACTCCTAAATGGACGACCGGTAGCCCATCGTATCCGTTATGTGACATGCAAAAAAATATAAAGTAAACTAAGGATAGAGGAATATAAAGATTTTTTAAATGGCTCACAACGGTAGATTAAAACCGCATTCCCTGACTGTCGGCTTCTTCAACGCAGACGGACTTTTCGATAAAATATTCGCGGGCAGCGAATGGTTAAAGCGGATTCAAACTAGCGTTTTATACGCGCGTATGAGCTTGTTTTTGGAAGCGCATGTAGGCGCGTAGGCGCGCCTTTAGGCACACACTCAACTCGTACGAGCGTTGACGCGCTTCTAAGCTCGTGTATGTTATGTTGTCGTTATATTATGTTGTGGTTATGTTGATACTGACAAGACACCACTGATTCGAGCGAACACGCTGAAATATGCCCTTTTAAGCGAGAACAGTTTTTAAAGCGAGTAATGTAGCGCGCGTGTAAACGCGTATGCTGAAACGACAATATAAGCGCAAAAAATACGCTAGTCTGAAATCACTCTTCAAGTTTGATATTAACGGTGTCTACCATTTTTACCAGGGTTTATACAAAGCTGTCGACTAAATATAATGTGAACGTGTCGGGACACTCGACACTTTAATTAATTGAAGCTAATTACTTAATTATTTTATTAAAAATCCTCTATTTACGAAAGCTGTGAAGAACATTTTGACAACAGCTTAAAAACTTTTAGAATAATCTGTGGTCCTTGGTTTGGAAGTCTATGTTGGATGCCTATGTCCAGCTGTGGACGCCCATCGGCTGTTAAGGATGATGATGAACTACACTAATTTTATAAAGCTGGAGAGTTTGTTTGTTTGTTTGAACGCGCTAACCTCAGGAACTACTGGTCCGATTTGAAAAATTCTTTCAGTGTTAGATAGCCCATTTATCGAGGAAGGTTATAAGTTATATTTTATCCCCATATACTACGGCAACGGGATCCACGCGGACGAAACCGCGAGGCGTCTAGTCTCTGATAATATACTGATAGAATTATAATGCACTGAATTGTTAGCTCAGTTACATTCGCGCCTCGTATATCGTCTCGTGCCTCGACGCATCCTCGCCTCGCTAACCGCTCTAAGAGGCCGTACAGGCTACATTAGTATTTTAGTCGGGTTACAACGATTTTTAGGCGGTAAATTCAAAAATTATTCGTACTTGACTAAAATACTAAACTAGTCCGAACTAGGGCTAACCGCGAGCGCTGCGAGTAGCGAGACAAACTACGAGCGCACTGTTTACACACTCGCCTCGTACTTCGCCTCGCGGCTCGTCTCGCCGCTCGCGCGAGAATGTAGATGAGGTATTAGGTTGTGATTCCACAGGCTACCATTGACAAAGTCCTAGACGACGATGACGCGGCCGCAATCGAGATGACACACATGCGTGTCCGCTCCGAGATCTCTATGCGCTACGCTCGCACGGCCATCATTTGCAACGTGTACAACCCTCGAAGGAAACCCCAGGAAGCCAGTTTTAATTTACTACTACCCGAGACTGCCTTCATCAGCGGTTTCACTATGTAAGTAGTAATATATATATTTTGGAGTGTGCGCTGAATTACGTGCCCAGCATTACCGAATACTCCCGAGCACCGCCAAGCGATTTAACGTTTCGGTACGATGTCGTGTAGAAACCGAAAGGGATTTTCATCCTCTTCCTAACAAGTTATCTTAGATTGCATCATCACTTACCATCAATTACACATTGTACAATTTTACAAGTTATTGTAAAGAATAAAACAAAATGTCGTCGTCATCAACCCATATTCGGCTCACTGCTGAGCTGGAGTCTCCTCTCAGAATGAGAGGGTTAAGGCCCAATGCGGATTGGCAGACTTCACACACGCAGAGAATTAAGATAATTCTCTGGTATGCAGGTTTCCTCACGATGTTTCCTTCACCGATTGAGACACGTGATATTTAATTTCTTAAAATGCACACAATCGAAAAGTTGGAGGTGCATGCCCCGGACAGTCAAACCCACACCCTCCGGAATCGGAGGCAGAGGTCATATCCACTGGGCTATCACGGCTCACAACAAACGACAAAAAACCTGTACAATTTTACAAGTTATTGCAAAGAATAAAAAAAAAATAGGAGCATAAAAAATCCAAGAAATCAAAATTTTCATAAAATGTCTAGCTTTTCTCAAATGTTTAAAACTCAATTTGACTAACTTAGATATTGCTTTGTCAATTTCAGGACTCTAGGTAAAGAAACGTATGAAGCATACGTAAAAGAAAAAGAAGTTGCTAAAAAAATATACAGCGATGCAGTTTCCCAAGGAGTCGCTGCTGCCCATATTGCTACTAAGTATGTAAAAAACAAAGAACTAATATCATAACCATTACATCACTACATTTAAATAAAATTGAAGTGTTTGTCTGTGAGATATCTGTGTTTTCTCGAGTGGTTAGAGAAACCAAAACACATACAAGTGGTTCTTTTTTAAATTACGCTGTCTTTCTGATTTTTTGTTTGTCTTTTGAACGGCTGGACCGATTTGAAATGAACTTTTACAGGGAGATAAAAGAGATCTTTGAGCTACATATAGGCTTCTTTTTATGCCGGAAAATTCATGTTTCCCGTGAAATTTTTGAAAAACTGATATTCATGTCGTTGAAAACATGCGCGTCAGTATGTTAAGCAATCAAGCAATTTTTATATAACATTGAAACTTTTTATTTCAAAATTACAATAAAAATATTTTTACAATCCTCTCATAAAGGCTTTTTTCATTTGATGTATCCTTAGACCGTTATTAATGGTCTAAGGATGTATCACATGATGCAGTTTAATTATTTTTTTTTTAATTTTCCATCTTGCCCCCCAGAAGTGACCTTCATATTCAAAAATTTCTTATTTCTGAGATTTTCCGGAAAACTAAATAATAAATCTAATTGTATTTAAACATACAGAGCTCGTGATTCCAACCACTTTACAATAAAATTTAATGTGGAAGGCAGGAGCAATGCAACGTATCGCTTGAGATATGAAGAATTTTTAACCCGTCGAAATGGCGTGTACAACCACGCTATCAATCTCCACCCTGGGACTTGTGTACCTAAAATGGACGTTGTTATCCATATCAAAGAATCTCAGAAAATCACCGCTCTGAGGGTACCTGAATTGCGGTCTGGAAATGAAATTGATGCAACAGAGAAAGATGCACGTAAGTAAATCTATACTAATACAGTAGAACCCGCTTAAGCCGATCACGCTTAAAACGATTTCTCGCATAATTCGTCATTTTACGCCAGTCCCTACAAATTGAGACATGTTTTCATACATTTCCTAACGCTTTATACGATTCGTCATCCCGTTTAATACGCCTACATGTCACACGCTTGTGATATCCAAATGCGACAAATAAATTACAACAGATAGATCAGGACATCATAGAAGTCCTTAAACAAGGTTGCAAGGACAAGATTAATACAATCATGCTAACTTAAACAACTGAAAGACCCTGACAGCAAACGACCCTTGACATGATGCGATTCTAAACTGAAAATTTTGAAGACGCACTGCAAAAGTAAAATTTAATTGAAAATTATGTAATTGCAAATGCATCAAAATCTTTTTGTCATACCAGAATAAGTGATTAGTTTAAATAGCCTAATTAGGTTGTCTTTACACCAAATACACAATTTTTTATAACTATGTATGTGTACTACATTAGTCGTTATATATTTCACTATCCACCAACCATATCCCATGTTACGTTTTCCCGTCTAAGATGCGTTTTTAGTTAGGTCTCTGCGAAATCGTATTAAACGGGTTGTATTATGAACAGCTAAAAAATGTACTTTGTAGGTGTTAATCTCTCTACTGTACCGATTTTGAAATTCTTTTACCGCTAGAAAGCCACGTTATATGTGAGTGTTATTAAGATTGGTCTTCGGGCAGACCAATCTTACGTGTTTTGGTATAACTAAAACCACACGAGTGTAAACGGTTATGTATTATACTTTATTGGCATAAATATTTACAATGCTTAAGATCTTATATACTAAATGATTCTATACAATTACAAGTTTAATTTACGTCATACTGGAATGTGCTTACAAGTTTGACGGCCTCCGTGGCGCAGTGGTATGCGCGGTGGATTAACAAGACGGAAGTCCTGGGTTCGATCCCCGGCTGGGCAGATTGAGATTTTCTTAATTTGACCAGGTCTGGCTGGTGGGAGGCTTTGGTCGTGGCTAGTTAGCACCCTACCGGCAAAGATGTACCGCCAAGCGATTTAGCGTTCCGGTACGATGCCGTGTAGAAACCGAAAGGGGTGTGGATTTTCATCCTCCTCCTAACAAGTTAGCCCGCTTCCATCTTAGACTGCATCATCACTTACCATCAGGTGAGATTGTAGTCAAGGGCTAACTTGTAAAGAATAAAAAAAATAAAAAAAAGTATTGGACTTGTTATTTTCTAGGCCGTAAACGCGGAACAAAAATTGATATATAAACACTTATTCTATACATGTAGTGTTATCTTGGTTTGCTTATTGATTTATATAAATTCCTTATTTATACCTATGTTTTTATTGACTGTGGCCACAAGTGTCATAGGCTAACTTTATCCCCGCATTCTCACTGGAACGGGAACTACGCGGATGAATCCGCGGAGCGTCAGTTTTTAGATTTATAATTTATTAATTAAAATGATGTTGATACACATACATAGATATATTTTTAGTAAATAACTTTTACAAAGAAATATGTTGAGTCAAATTATAAATTAAACAATTACAAAAGACGAAAGTTAGTGTGTTAGTGTGTGTTGATCCTCCTTTGCGCTGCGGCAACTGAAGCGATTTGGCTGAAATTCGGAATGAAAATAGATTTTTCCTGGATTTGCACATAGCTTACTTTTCATCCCGGAAAAATCCATGATTCCCGCAGGATTTGCAAAAAACTGAATTCCACGCGGACGAAGTCGCGGTAAAGCAATATATAGAGATTTTTACATTATGTAATTGTAGTTCATTTGCAGAATACGCCAAGGCTATTATTAAAAGAGGTAGAAACGAACGGGAAGCCACTATTAGTTTTAGCCCTGATCTGGAAGAACAAACAAGACTTTCTGAAATATATGCGGTATGTATAGTTTTATTCACATTTTATTTAATAGTTAATTAATGTAAATTATGTGGAACAATAGGCTGAGATTTTCAAATTCCGTGATTTATAAGAATATCACTATTTATTTATATTTAATAATGACGAAAACCATAATGGGAGAAACTAAAGAAAAAATATAAAATAAAATAAACAAAAATCTATTCTAATATTTTAAAGCTGAAGAGTTTGTTTGTTTGTTGGATTGAACGCTCTAATCTCGGGGACTACTAGTCCGATTTGAATAATTCTTTCAGTGTAAGATAGCCCATTTACCATATAATATATATTATCCGTATTCTTACAGGAACGGGAACCACGCGGGTAAAACCGCGCGGCGTCAGCTTTTCCCAAATTATTTTTTTCTCCTCTAAATAATTAGATAAAATGTCATAAAAAGGTCTTACTGTAATAGCAATAAATAACTGCTTCATCACTACACTATTATGGCCTGCACCGAACGTCCGATCTCGACCAACGACAATGACAGAGTGGCTCTTTACCCCTCCACTGCGAGTATATATGAGACAGTGAATATAGGTATCTATGTAGTAGATACAAACACTACACAATAATAGAAATATAATTTTATTTTCAGGAAAAATCAAAACAATCGAGTGACCCTGAATCTTTGAATATCGGCTTCGATAGTACAGAACAAGTAAATGACAGTGAGGGTCTTTTGGGACAGTTTGTAGTTCAATATGATGTACAACGACCAAAAAAGGGAGAAATTTTGGTAAGTAGAAAGGCAAAAAGTTTTGAAATTGCTGAAATAAAATTTGATTATCACGCTAATATTATAAAGGCGCATGTTTGTGTGTAAGTGTGTGTTTATTCCTCCTTTGCAACAGGAGCGATTTGGCTGAAATTTGTAATGGTAATAGATTTTACTCTGGATTAACACATAGGCTACTTTTCATCCCGAAAAAATCCATGGTTCCCGCGGGTGAATAACTGTATTTACGTGGATGAAGTCGCGGGCGTTCGATATATATAGATATAAAAATCTAATAGATTAAAAACTGTTCTCTTATATTGAGAATTCATATAGTAAAGAAACTTAAGGTAACCTATCCTAATAACTATAAAAATCATGCCTACATGGACATGGTTTTTATGAATAGTGGAAAGAATACTGGCTGTTTTCCGCGGTTGATCAGCTAGGCTGGTCATTTGTGCCAGAAATGAGGCTGCCCTTATGTCACAAGTCGAAGAAAGGAGATGGTCCAAAATTGTATGGTGCCCAGGATCAGTCATTTTACCCCGGCGGAAATAAAAGAAAATATTTTTTTAACTATTTTTAAATAAACAAATCTACGAATTTACTTTAATTCTTTCGAAATAATATTCATTCTCTCCTAAGAAATGCAACACTATTAAGGGTAATAATGGCGGATTGATGACGTTTTCAATGCAGTAGTCGATTTGACGTTTGCTGTCAATTGTCATGTTATAGTTGCTTTAAGGGCGCCATCTTGATAAAACTCAAAAAATTTAATTTTATTTATTTCTTTTCATTTAGTTAGATTTATTCACTTACTTAGATTTTAATAAAATCCTTGTATTTTTTAAATTTTAATGATACGGTGTACAACAGTGGACCAGATATGGACCATCTCCTTTTGATATGCTTGTTAAAATTCTTGCTAATGATAATAATGATAACGCTAATAAATAACTTTGTTAAACTGCAGGTGAATGATGGCTACTTCGTCCACTTCTTCGCCCCTAGTTCCATGACGCCCTTGAGCAAGCATGTTGTATTTGTGCTCGATACATCGGGGTCCATGCTTGGAAGTAAAATAGAGCAGTTGCAAAAAGCTATGAATTCCATTCTTTCCGACCTCCGCCCAACTGACTGTTTCAATGTTGTTGAGTTCAACTCTAATGTTAAAGTAGGTATTGTTTATTTTTTAATTTCTTAAGTTTTTCAAAAGCTAAACCATATTATCATAATTTGCTCTCCATGCAAATGTTACTGGAGATCATTTATTATTTTAATCAACACTTACAACATTATTAGCAAACAAAATTTTTGATGTGAAACATCTATAGCCGCACATAAAACCGATTTATGGCAACGCATGCCGTGGCGACGCGTCGCCACGCTATATGATGGTATATATATATATACCAGTAGCGAAGACTGAAAATTTCTTGTAGGTAACCCCCCATTTATGTGTTCAGTCTAAATTATTAACGTCCGTAAAATTCGTGGATTTATAAAAGGTAACCCTATAGGAATCGGGTTGTGAAGAACCATCACCGCTGGTACGTATACATATTTTTATCAAAATTATATATTTTAGTCCAACAATAAATTCATCCATACATATTCATTACAGTAATTAATAACGATTTTTAAAAGGTAACCCGGCAGGAATCGGTGTGGACTTTTCGCCGCTGATACATACAGTCTATATGCAGTAGTGTGTACGGTGTGGTGACGCGTCGCCATGCGCAATCGACTGTGCGATTCTCTCCCACTGCTCTTTTCTGCATATTAATAATAATAATAAAAGCCTTTATTTACTGAATTTTATATCTATACTAATATAATAAAGCTGAAGAGTTTGTTTGTTTGTTTGATTGAATCTCTGGAACTACTGGTCCGATTTGAAAAATTCTTTCAGTGTTAGATAGCCCATTTATCGAGAAAGGCTATAGGCTATATATTATCCCTGTATTCCTACGGGAACGGGAACCACGCGGGTGAAACCGCGCGACGTCAGCTAGTACATAATATTATTGTAATATATCATTGACACTGATTCTTTTCTTCAGCTTGCCCTCGGGCATAGGCCTCCTCCAGACACTTCCATAGTTCTCTATCTCTTGCTTTCCTACTCCATGTGTCTCCTGCTGTCTGTCTGAGTTCTGCATATTACTTTTACAAAATAATGTTGATATTTCACATCTGCCAGGCGTCCAGAGAAGGCTCACATATTTTTTTTTTGTTTAAAAATTTTGTTTCTTTCCTAAAAAGTACGATTGTCTACAGGTTCACGATTTAAAAGATGCTGAGATATCGTCACCACCTAATACATATTCCTTCAATTTAAATTCCCCGGTCGACATAGTACCACCGGCACTCGCAACACCAGAAAACATAGATTTGGCAAGGATTACTGTATCCAGGCTTAGTGCCAATGGAGGTAATCATTTCGTGTTGTTGTGTTTATCTTGTATGTATGTAATATTTTTCATAACCTCATATCTTCCAAACCACTGATCGGGTTTACATAATTAAGATATCGTTAGATTAGTCTTGATAACCCAAGGGTATCAAATTCAAGCGCTCATCATGAGGATTTAAAATGGTATACCATGGTCAAAAAAACTGCAATTAGAAAAACGTTATTTATTAATTGTCTATACAAAATACGTGAGACGGCTGACTATAGGTGCGAACACCTAAACACCTAAAATAAACTGAATTAAATATATTGATTATGCTCATAAAAATGGAACAAGTGCAAGTCGGATTCGCCAAACTAGGGTACCGTACAATAATCATTCTATCCAATATTGGTCATGGTTTTCTAATTGCTTTCTACAATTCTGATCTGGGCTAGTTGTTTTTCTATCTAGTTTTTATATTTTATGCAGACGGGTTTTTTTTTATTTATTTATTCACCATCTGTTTAATTAAATGATGAAAACAAATCAATAACTTGTGTCAGCATCATCATTAACAGCCGATTGACATCCATTGCTGCTCAATGGCCTCTTGCATGGACTTCCCAACACAAAGGTCTCGAGCCACCAGCATCCAGTCGCTCCCTGCGACCCGCTCCCTGTACTCGGTCCACCTAGTGGGGGGGTCGACCAACACTGCGCTTTCCGGTGCGGGGTCGTCATTACAGCGCCGTGAGACACTAACGTCCAAAAATACCATTACCACTTCAGCTTCGCTACGCTGAGCTTTGTCAGTGACTGGTTCTTCTGCGGATCTCCTCATTTCTGATTCGACCACGCAGAAAACTGTTAATAATAACTTCTTCTTCTTTTTTATGAGTAATTAATGCAATGATTTAACTCGTACTTGTTTGCATGTTCTAGGTACCAATATCTACAAAGCCCTCCACGTGGCTCTAAATGTTATACATAACAAAGAGTCATACAAAAATCAAGAAAATCCAACAAATATTACTTCTGTAGAGCGTAATAAAGGAACAGACAAAAACAAAAGTAAGTTTTATACCAAAAATATTCTTTGCAAGTTCTCATCCTTTATATATTGGACTAGCTGACGCCACGCGGTTTCTCCCGTGTGGTTCCCGTTCCCGTAGGAATACGGGAATAATAAATTGCTTTTAGCCTTCCTCGATAAATGGGCTATCTAACACTGAAGGAACGTTTGAAATCGGATCTGTAGTTCCTGAGATTATCGCGTTCAAACAAACAAACAAACTCTTCAGATTTATAATATTAGTATTGATAGAAGCAGGCGTTACTTTGCGGAAGTTCATCATGAATATATAATTATTTATTTATTTTGCTATTATCCGCGAAAAACCGACGAACCCACGCGACAACTTCCAACATCTCCGGTTCGGTTTTGTAGAGTCAACATCTCCGGTTTCGGGGTTAAACGTACGTATACGACGAGTATACGACGTATACGACGAGTATTTCGTGTCGGACCTGGGCGACGTTGTCGCGTTTTTTCGTCGGCTTTTCGCGGATAATAGCAAAATAAATAAATTATTATATATTCTCATCCTTTATATTTTACAATGATAATTACTGTCTGAAATCATGGTTTTTTTTTTTGGGATAAATATATCTATATATTAGTATATTAGTATATAGCGACTGTTCTGTATAGTGACATTTATTTTATTCCATTCCAGCTTCTGTGTTTCCTAACACTTTGATTTGTGCACCTTCAAGACAAGAGTGAATAGGCATTTTCTAGGCAAGCGCGCTCCAACCTAGACCTCATTGCTTTCCACCAGGCATGATTGTAGTCTAGCGCAAGTCTATTATTAATAAAAAAAAAAATAAAAAAAAAATATCTTGAAAAAAATACAATTGTACAGTAACTTTTATTTCTATCGCAGATGTGACAGAGCCTCTCATAATATTCCTAACGGACGGCGAACCAACAGTGGAAGAGTTCGATACTGATCGTATCGTCTCCAGCGTGTCAGGGAAAAATTCAGATCGGACGCCCATATACACGCTTGCTTTTGGTAAATCTTCAACTTTCATAACTTCTTTTTTTCATAACCCATATTCGGGTCACTGAGCTCGAGTCTCCTCTCAGAATGAGAGGGGTAAGGCCAATAGTCCACCACGCTGGCCCAATGCGGATTGGCAGACTTCACACACGCAGAGAATCAAGATAATTTTCTGGTATGCAGGTTTCCTCTCGATGGTTTCCTTCACCGATTGAGACACGTGATATTTAATTTCTTAAAATGCACACAACTGAAAAGTTGGAGGTGCATGCCCCGGACCGGATTCGAACCCACACAAAACGTGGGGTGACTTATGTGCGAGTGTTCTTAGACATGTTTGATGAAAATCGGTTGAGCCGCTTAAAAGTTGTGGGGGCTGAAAATTGGGAAGAATAACCGAATGTCGCGCATATGCATGAGTGGAGTTTCAAATGAAAGCGCACTGAAAGAGAATATCGAGAGTGTAATTAATAATTTAATGACCTTCGGGGGTTTTCAAAATTTTCATTTCTATTTTATTTTATTCTTTGAAAAGTTAGCCCTTGACTACGAACATACCTGATATGTGATGATGCAGTCTATGATGGAAACAGGCTTTCATGGAAGAGGCAACAGTTCTACCTCTAACGGTTTGTAGAAAACATCATACCGGAACGCTAAATTACTTGGCTGTAGAGTGCTAACTAGCCACGGCCCAATTTTCTACCACTAAACCCAACCTGCGCTAATTAACAAATTATAAAATCCAAAACTGGCCCGATCTGGGAATCGAACCCAGTACCTCTTTTGTTGAGAACCACAACACTAACAATTGCGCCAGAGAGTTTGTCAAAAATTTCTTTTCAATTATATAGATAACTAACAATTATATAGAGACTTCGTCCGCGTGGAAATCAATGTAAACTTACAACCCCTATTTCACCACTTTAGAGGTTGAATTTTAAAAATGTTTGAATCAAATTATATTTCGTATTTTTTTTAATAATTTATGAACAAATTTTTAAAACTGTAACTCTGAAAATGGATTACTTTCCATACAAACATTCAACCCCTATTTCACCCCCTTTTATTTTTATTTAAGGAGAAAAAAGTAAGCTACTAACTGCGCTAAGATACAAGATTTATCATAATACCAAAATTCATCTTGATCGGTTCAGCCGTTTAGCCTTGAAAATGTATAGTGTCCCGCAATTGTACCAGGTGTTACGTCATTATAACGTAACACCTGTTACGTCATAATGACGTTCTTTCATTCAATTTGATGCGTTCTTATTATGTTTCTAAACAACCACAAGGGAACTCAGCAGACCGGTACTTTCTACGCAAACTGGCTCTCCGCAATGTTACATAGTGTCCATTGTACATAGTTACTGTACATACATTGTAATGTTAATGTTACATTGTACCAAGGTTACGTCATTATAGCGTAACACCTGTTACGTCAAAATGACGTTCACTCATTCAATTCGATTCGTTCTTATTATGATTCCAAACAACCACAAGGAGACTCAGTAGACCGGTATTTCCTACGCAAACTGGCCCTCCGCAATGGTACATAGTGTCCCGCCATTGTACCAGGTGTTACGTCATTATAACGTAACACCTGTTACGTCATAATGACGTTCTTTCATTAAATTTGATGCGTTCTTATTATGATTCCAAACAACCACAAGGGCACTCAGCAGACCGGTTCTTCCTACGCAAGCTGGCCCTCCGCAATGGTACCTAGTGTCCCGCCATTGTCCCAGGTGTTACGTCATTATAACGTTATACCTGTTACGTCATAATGACGTTCTTTTATTCAATTTGATGCGTTCTTATTATGATTTCAAACAACCACAAGGGGACTCAGCAGACCGGTATTTCCTACGCAAATTGGCCCTCCGCAACGACGGTTTCATGCGGCACATCTACGAGGCCTCGGATGCAGCGCTGCAGCTGCACGACTTCTACCGACAGGTGTCCTCACCGCTACTCTCTAACGTGCAGTTCCAATACCCTCGCAGACAGGTAATTTAAAAAAAAAAATCCACATCCGTGAAACACTACCCCCCTACCCTGCCCTACTCGGTGTGAGTAGGGCAAGGTGGGGGTAATTGTTAGGTGTTACAATTACTATACCACTATTTAATTCTACCCTACTCCTACCCCTCCCTACTCCCACCCTAGTCCCACTCTACAGTTACCATACCACTACTCAACCATACCTTACCCTTCTCCTACCCTACCCCTATACCAATAAACGTTCATTCTCTCATTCATTACTTGGGTATTGTATTTTATATTTTGTTACCTAAAACCAATGGATACATGTTATTTTTATGAAATTAAAAATTATGACTAGTCCTTGTCTGTATACATATGAAATTGTTGTATTCATCAAATCAAATGAAACTCTCTTCATATTTCCTAAGAATCCAAGAAGACAAAACAAAATTCATTACATAAAACATTCATCAGCGCAATTTAACAAAAATATGTTACACATGGCTCCTTAATTTATAACAACTTGCCACAACACCTAGCAGACAGAAGTATCAGCAAACCTACACATAAAGAAAAACTTGAAAAGTTTCTAACGCAAAAATGTTACTACTCCATAGGAGAGTACTATGATATGATGAGACTGATACTTCAAAAAAATAGTTGTAATTATCTTTCTTTTAAACTTAATGTCATTTAATTTTAACTTTATTCATCATCATCATCATATCAGCCGATGGACGTCCACTGACAAGACATAGGCCTTTTGTAAGGACTTCCAAACATCACGATACTGAGCCACCTGCATCCAGCGAATCCCTGCGACTCGCTTGGTGTCGTCAGTCCACCTGGTGGGGGGTCGGCCAACACTGCGCTTAGTAGTGCGGGGTCGCCATTCCAGCACTTTGGGACCCCAACGTCTATCGGCTCTTCGCACTATGTGCCCCGCCCATTGCCACTTCAGCTTCCCAACTCGTTGAGCTATGTCGGTGACTTCGGTTCTTCTGCGGATCTCCTCATTTCTGATTCGATAACGCAGAGATACTCCTAACATAGCTCGTTCCATCGCCCGCTGTGTGACTCTGAGCCTTCTTATGAGGCCCATAGTTAGCGACCAAGTCTCGGAAGGTCTCTAGGTCATCACACAATTTAACTTTATTAATTAAACATTTGTATACCTATTAATGGTGAAACATTGTTACCTAATACATAAGAACATCTTTGTATAATTATATTTAATGTTTCTTGCAAATAAACGATTCTGATTCTGATTCAGATAAAAGAAGAATCGCTCAGTCGCCACCAATTCCGCACAATCAACGACGGGTCAGAGGTGGCAGTCGTTGGGAGGGTAGCTGACGGCGTCCAAGAGATCACGCCGCAAGTTCTTGGATTGAGAGCCGAAAGTGACGGCCGCGGCCGGGTATGTTATTTCATTGTACACTGGCGGACGCCCGCGACTTCGGCCGTGTGGAATTTAGTTTTTCACAAATCCCTCGGGAACCATGGATTTTTCCGGGATAAAAAGTAGTGTGTGTCTATGTGTTAATCCAGGCTATAATATATCTTAATACCAAATTTCAGCTAATTCGGTTTAGTGGTTGTGGTGAAAGAGTAACAAACTTTCATATCATCAAAATCATCAGTTTTCGCAAATCTCGGGAAACCATGGATTTTTTCGGGATAAAAAGTATTAATCCAGAGTAAAATCAATTTCCATTCCAAATTTTAGCTAAATCGCGTCACTAGTAGAAGCGCTATAGAGTAACAAACATCCAAACACACATCCAAACATCCATACAAACTTTCGCGTTTATAATATTAGTTGTACTACAACTGACAGGGCAACAAACTCACAATATTTGCTAAAGTCTAAAAAAAAACAAAATAAGTTTTTTATTCTGTACAAGTTAGCCCTTGACTACAATCTTACCTGATGGTAAGTGATGATGCAATCCAAGATGGAAGCGGGCTAACTTGTTAGGAGTAGGTTCAGTTTCTACACGACATCGTACCGGAACGCTAAATCGCTTGGCGGTACGTCTTTGTCGGTAGGGTGATAACTAGCCACGGCCGACCCACCAGCCAGACCTGGACCAATTAAGAAAACCTCAATCAGAGCATCATTGAATATTGAACTAAACTATTTTTTTTTCTCGCAATCGTAGTAAAAAGCAGAGTGTAACACGTGGGGCTAAACCCATTATAAACTCGGTTTCTATTTAGGCGTTAGGCCTAAAAATACCTCGTATATTATGGGTCTTTTTAGCCCCTCGTAAAACAATCTACTATTGTTTTTGTGATTTTATTTGCAGAAGCCCTACGAGGTAAATTCTAAAGTAACAGTGACTCAAGACAAAGATGAGTACTTGCCATTGGAGCGGCTCTGGGCGTATATGACCATTAAGCAGCTGCTGGACAAAAGCTATGCCGAAGACAAAAGTCAGATCGATTCAAAAGACAGTCCCGAGAAGAAAGCTCTGGCTATAGCGCTAAAGGTAGATAAACTTCATAATCTAATAAAATTACTTAAGCCATTACCTCATTTGAGTTACATTAATTTGTACTTACTTAACTTACAATCCATAAGTAGGTACGTACACATCAATAGGGATGATGACAGGTTTTAAAAATTATTTTAAGAATATGATATTTTAGTTACCCTGTTCGCAGATGCCCTGCTGAGAACAGGGTAAAAGGGATCGGAGCTAAAGGGATATAAATTGAGGTATATTTGCGGAGCTTTATACTAAATAGTACGAACGGATGACGTCATCGCTTCGTGAGATCGTTAAATGTGTACGTGTGTTCATACAAATCTAGAAATAGTATCTGAAATTCTGAACGGGTTACGGCGCACTACCCGAGTCCAATGAAACACTGACTTTAACTGAACTGAATATTTATTAATTGCACACACATAAACTGAACAGAAAAAACTATCTAACATGGTTTGTACTATATAAAGTCAAGTAAACAAACGTTAGCGCGAGTTACACTATTTATACCGCCATCTGTCGAGAACTGTTGAAACTACGCGAACAGTATCTTTGTTATTTGATTATAATGAAAATTTTCACATTTAATGTAAGGATGCTAAAAAGTATGATTTTTCATCTAATTACGTTAAAAGATTTTTGACTGATTTTGAAATTAAATATAGGTTATTTATTTTGATGATTATTATTATGATTTATTCTACAAACTGTCCCATAAAAATTCAAACTAAGACATCATCCCAATTTACTAAAGAAGGCTTACCAATATATTCAAAAGTTTCAAATGCCCAATTCTACAGGCCTTCTATCTGCTTCTAGTACTCGTTCGTAACGCCTCTGACGTCACTAGTGGTAGTCCGGCTTAACAAAACCGAAGTCGATGACGTTGTAGACGCTGAAACAGTAGACGACCCAAGTGAGTACATACATAATTAAAATATCTACAGGCTATTTAGCCACGTGGCACATCGATTCTTTTACAACAATCGCAAAAGCTTCGCTTATTAAAAATGTATGACAATCATTACGATAAGTCACGTGATCAAATTATTATCGATCGTATCTGTCATTCCCATACATTTTTTTTAGTTTTCGTTGCGTTATCGTCTGAAGAAAGAGAATTGACGTGACACATGGCTATACACCCAGATTCGAGATATCTATCTATGCTAAGGAGTTAAAGTTTGTTAGTTTTTTAATCCCTAGAAAAAAATTATAACGCAAAACAACGTTTAGGGGGTCAGCCACTTGTAGTTTATTATAAACTAGCAGACGCCCGCGACTTCATCCTTCCTTAGACCTCCTTAATCCGGCCCTGTCGCAAAATCCGTTTTAAGAGGACATCTACTAAGTATAAACTACCCTCGTGCGAACATCTTTGTTCGTCAAGAATTTTCGATATTGCGTAATGAGAGATATATTTAGATTTTACTGTTCTTATAATTATTACTGTATAATTTATTTCTATATAATTTTCTAGAATTTTTGCCGTATAGAAAAGTAAGACATTCGAAGCTCCAGAGTCTTACCTACTCGGGTACTAGTACTGGTAAGTAATTCTTTTTTAAATTTTAGCGTATTTTTTTGTTTTAAATTTATTGAAGTCACAACTCGTAATATACTCGTAAAGTATACTTTTAAATATAAGTTGAAAATCAAAAATGTAATTATTGTTACAATGTTATTATGTATACTTAGCTAAGAAGTAATACGATGTCTATATAAAGCCTTAGTAGCTTAATGTACACAAATGCGAAAAAAAACATGAAATCATTCATTAGACCGTGATATCAGCTTGATCATACAGAACATATAGATTTCTAACTTATACAGACTAAAATTTAAAAAAAAAGGTTTTACTCTTTTTTGACCGACACAATGTTTTTTTTGTCTGCTGATTTTTAGACCAACTTTGTTTGAACACTAAGGTGATAGTCCAGTAATACCTTAATCTGCATAATTACAACTTAAATTGACTTTGAATTTGCTTCAGGTGACGGATTAACCGTCTCTTCAATCGAAGGACCGGTGCTTTTTGTCCAATCAAGTAAGTTCTTCATTATCATCTCATCAGCCGATGGACGTCCACTGCAGGACATAGGCCTTTTGTAGGGACTATCGGCTCTTCGAACTATGTGCCCCGCCCATCGCCACTTCAGCTTCGCGACACGTTGAGCTATGTCGGTGACTTTAGTTTTTCTGCGGATCTCCTCATTTCTGATTCGATCACGCAGAGACACTCCTAGCATAGCTTGCTCCATCGCCCGCTGTGGGACTCTGAGCTTTCTTCGGCCCATAGATCACTGTAAGTAAGTTCTTGAGAACATCTTTATACCAGATAATATGCGTTACAGCCATGGAAAACAATAATTAATTAATTTTTAAATGAGCTTTTGGTTACGTCAGAAAACACGGCCCGCCATGATGGCCATTACGTCAAGCAATTTTTAGTTTATGCCTTTCAGTTTTTTTAATAAAAACCGTAATTTAAAATATTTAGGTACACTGAAAAATTTTGTAGAATTGATAACTCGTGAGAAAACGACCAACAGTCATCATTTATCATTTATTATCATTAAAGCAATACATATTTTACATTATATAATATAAAAATTATACTAGTCACACTTTTATTATATAATGCAAGCTATGGAGCCCAGTTTGGGCGTAGCTTTAGTTGTCGAGTGATAGGGAGATCGTTTTTATTATTTTTCTATATCATGCATGTAGTCATTTACCGCGTAGTCACGCCTAAAACAGCGTTTTAGGCGTTTGAAAAAAATAGATAAAATACGCATTTTTTATTTTTTCTACAGAAATCTTTTACTATTTTTAATTGAAATTAGTCCATTATTTTGATTGACAGTGTATCTACAATTATTATTACTTTCGAAGGTACCTACACCGTCACACGGCGCTGCCGTGGATCGCTCAAAATCGATCGATCATTAATTAAATACGCCCAAAAATCCTTTTTTAGAAAGACGGGCTTAAAAATATAAGTTAGTTGCATTGACCTCTTACTTTTTAATAGGATTAGTTGCTATTTTTTTAGATAATTCAACACCTATAAATATTTATTTTGCAGACAGACGTCTAACTGGCGGCGCAGCTTCCGGTAAGTTTCATTACATTTTTTTTTTTCATTTTAATCTAATGACAAAGAAGTCGAAAGTCCATTTTGGACCAGGTCTTTGTATACTATACACAATTAATATATTCTTTTATTTAAAACATATCATTTAAAATACAGGAATTTTTAATTTTAAGATGTTCATAAGTAGTACCTAACACATTAAAGATAGAAGTACATTATCTTTTATATTTATTATTTTCTATCAAACTTCCTAAATTGATTCCTCATACAGTACTGTGTAGGTCAGTCAATCAGAACTTTATCACTTCTGATCAATATTTGTCTATGACGAGTGATGACGTGCTCTACGTGCGAAACTAATGACAATTCCGCGACGCTTTGGGGCCTATCTAACGATCTACGATCGACGCTTCACAAGATGAATCTTATCAAACGTACTATAAAGTATAAGTGGCACTTACTACATAGCCATTGAAATTTAATTCGAGGATACAGAAACAACACAATTGATTAATACAATGTGTAGTTTAGTTTAAACAGTGGCGTAGCGTGCCTTGGAGGGGCTCCGTATCAAAATTAGTTGGGGGGCCCTACAGACGAGCGGCAAATCACGAAGAATTATCTTAAAATTTTAGATCGAAAAAAATTAAGGGATCAAAAAAATTTTTCAAGTGGCAAATTTTTAAGTAAATACTACTTAAAAAATAGTCGTACTAGAATTTTAGAAAAGGATTTTATAGCTTGCAGTTTCACAACAGTACTCATCAAGAAAGGCTGTAGTATAGGTAAATAATATATAATTGGCAATGAGCATGCCTCCTCGATTTTGTATCGGCGTGGCGTCCCAGATTTTGTCGCAAGGAAGCCTGAATTTTGTAGCCGATTGGAACATTGTAGCACAGTTTACCTGTGTAGTAATGAACATTACTATACAACCTGTAATTAATAGCTTTGTGTTATGGTTTGAGGTTTTATATTGAGTAGATTACGAAATGGGAGTAGAAAAACTTTATTGTAGCAAAAAGAGGACGAAGTTATGATAAAATAAATGCTATGCTATCATTGACCTCTTATAATAAAAGGACGCACAATCATGTAGAAAATGTCACTTAAAAACTGGCCAATTTTGTTTTGGCAGTTTTAGAATTATTGTTAAAGAAAATTATATGTTGGACCTTATTATCAGGGCTTTAAATAGTCCATTATTCAATAAAATCAGAGCAAATTCAACCTTAAGGATTGAGTTTATGGTTGAATTTACAACTACTACTTTAATTGAATGCCAAGAAGTTGTGTTTGGCACTCATTGAGTGGGGACGTATTTTGGTCGCATTGTGCATCGACTTTTTACTAGGAGATCGATGTATGCTAACTATATAATATACATATAAATCTTGAATCTTCATAAGTGCAAATCTCGAGAACGGCTGATTCCTTTTAAGAATATTCCTTGAAGTACGACGATGTTTTTACGGAGAGAAAAAATCAAAAAGTTTAAAAAAGCATTCTCCCATACAAACTATTCGTAATAACACTTAAATTAATTAGGCAATTTGAAATTTAATACGATACAATAAAGTTGAAGTGTTAGTGGTGAAGTTCTGGGAAGGCAATTGATTGATGTTAGTGTAAGGGATAGAGTAGGGGTAGGGTATGAGTAGGGTAGAAGTAGGGTAGGGGCAGGGGAGGGGAGGGGAGGGGTAGAGGAGGGGAGAGTATTGGTAGGGTAGGGTAGCAGTAGTGTAGGGTAGCAGTAGGGTAGGGGTAGGGTCAGGGTAGGGTAGGAGTACGGTAGAGGTAGGGTAGAGGTAGGGTAGGGGTTTGGTAGAGGTAGCTTGGGTAGGTAGGCTCGAGTAGGTGATAGGATAGGTTATGTCAAAGCGAAGCTTGACCGGGTATGTTAGTGTATAATAAAGTAATTTTATTTTTGGTTAAGAATTCGTTATGTTTTAATAAATAATTTGGCACCTATTTAGATATCATTTCTTTTCTCATTTTTAAATGGTGTCATTTGTAATTACAGGTGTTGGCTCTAGCTATGGCGGTGGATTTAGTGGTAAGTTTCGACTACAGCGGTCAATCTGTACTATAGCCGAATTTGATTTTATTCTCATCACTTAAAACAAGATTTATATGTAAATAATTTAATTTTTAAATTAAAAATTGAAATTTTAAATCTATAAATCTTATTTATTTTCTCTTGTAATTGATTTTTATTTTCTTTCTTACTTACTCTTGTTAAAATTTTATATTTATAAATCTTGCTTTATATAGATTTAAAAAAAAAAATGTTAAATAACAAAAATTGCTCTAGCTAAAGTACAATTTAAATACAATTAAAAATGTATGATTGGTAAATTTTAGTCAAAGTACCTATTAAACTTAAATATAATATATTGACTAAAACTTGAAAATATCAAAAAATATTACATATTATGTAAGTAATTTATATTTATTTATATTTTACATTTTAGGAACCCACTCCGGACATCACTTTGGTAAGTAAAAAAATTTTTTTGTTTTGCAACTTATCTACATAATCATGCTTATACTTATTTTTATTATATAATTTAAGCAACTATCAGAGGTACCTACAGGAAAGATTTTTGGACAATTCCTAAAGATAAAGTGTGGTTTAACACAAACAAAAAAGCTTAATTTGCATATTATATTTTACGGCGTATATAGTGCCACGTCAATAGGCTAGTTGACACTTTTTTAATGGTCTTAAATTGTTCATTATTGTTCTACTTAGATTGTAAAAAAAAAAAAATTATTTTTTGAGACGTGATATTTTTTTTTTTTTTTGATAGTTCGAGTCAACTGTCGGCCATGATAGTCTATATTTCAACAGTTTCAAGACCTCACGGATCCTTTCCAAACGTCAAATCCATTACAAACGGAGCGTTTGAGAAAAATAATATTTAACAATTAGTTTGACGTTTAGTACATCAAGTAACATTGTGACGACACAAAATAGACGACAGCGTTTTTGACGTTTCGAAAAGTTCAAAAAATACGTGACTTTTGAATTATTTTTATAAGAAATCCTTAAGTTTTATTAGTTAATATCGATATATTTCGGACCTTTATTTCATTACATTATATTAGTATGTTCAAAGGGAAAAGATTCCATAACTTAACGTACCTACCAGAGGGACAAGATAACTTTAGGTGTGTAATATTAAATTCCATTTTATAATTTCAGGCATTGCGCATCATGGCGGCAAATACGGTAAGTTCTTACTTTACATTTAATTTTCTTACTTCATTGGTTAACCCAGTGACGTGGTAGCCCAGTGGATATGAACGTTGCCTTCGATTCGGAGGGCGTGGGTTCGTATGCGGTTCGGGGCATGTACTTTTGAGTTATGTGCATTTTAAGAAATTAAATATCACGTGTCTCAAACGGTGCAGGAAAAACATCCTGAAGAAACCTGCATACCTGAGAATTTTCTTAATTCTCTACGTGTAAGAAGTCTGCCAATCCGCATTGTGCCTGCGTGGTGGATTAAGGCATAACCCCTCAAACCCATCTAATTCTGATAGGAGACTCGTGCTCAATAGTGAGCCGAGCATGGGTTGGTAATGATCTGGGATTGCCTCCCAGATCAGGTTAATGTAAGATTTAATCTAGATTTGTATGTCTTCTTAAACGGGGCTATATATCCTCGTTATAGGCTCTATGTTATATGCTAGGCTATAGGCTATATGTTATATGCTAGGCTATAGGCTACATGTTGCCCCGTACTCCTATGGAAATGAGAACTGCGAGGGTGAAACCATGTGGCGTCAGCTTAGACGCTTGCAACTTGCTTGCAGTGTTATAATGTTTTTCTAAATTGTTGTTGTTGGTTCAAGTTTATTTATTTTGCATAGGCTTCAAAACTTTTATTATATACCGTATATCTATTACAAACAAAGTATATTGTTAAAAGAGATGGACAAATGTCAACCAATAGCAACGCAAACAGAATTAACGCTATCTCATTCGTTGCATTTGGAAGAACAACTGGGACTACTCCGCCGCCATTGGTTGAAATTTTGTTTATTTTTGTAACATATACTGCGGTAATAAAGTGTTATCTTATCCTGATTCAATAAATATAAAATGGTTATTTTTTTATTACAGGCCAATATGGTGGATATGGTAAGTCACAAGTTTCCACCAACGCATACAATCTCATACATATAAAATAACAAATTGTTGAGAAATCACTATGAGAGTAAATAAATAAGCACTATTCTCTATTTTTTAGGGTTCCGTAGCCAAATGGCAAAAACGGAACCCTTTACGATTCGTCATGTCTGGTTGTCCGACCGTCAAAAATGATATTGAAGTTTCCAATATATTTTTTTTCTAAACTGAATAGTTTGCGCGAGAGGCGCTTCCAAAGTGGTAAAATGTGGTAAACCCCCCTGTAAGTTCTAAAATAAGAGAACGATAAAATAAAAAAAAATATATGATTACATTATCATGCAAACTTCCACCGAAAATTGGTTTGAAGTGATCTTGTAAGTAGTTTTTTTTTATACGTCATAAATCGTAATCATAATAATATGTACATATATCATGTGTATAATTATGTAATTAATGAGCAAGAAGTTTATGTTACTTGCTGCTACGGAACCCTTCATGGGCGAGTCGCACTTGGCCGCTTTTTTATTAGTTACAAGTTAGGACATCGTACCGACACGCTAAACCTACCACTACCGCTACCACGCTACCACCCTACCGGCAAAGACGTACCGCCAAGCGTCCAAAATTATTATCAGGGGGTGATTAGTGATCGATACTGATGCCAAAAATGCAATCAGTAACATTTTTGTCTGTCTGTCTGTATGTTCTTTATAGAAAAAAATCTACTCGACGGATTTTAACGTAACTTGGTACAATTATTTTCCATACTCCTGGGCAGGTTATAGTATATCACGCTACGGTCAATAGGAATAGAGCAGTGAAGAGAAATGTTGGGAAAACGGGAGAAATTACTCCATTTTATATGCTTCCGTCGCGTGGTAGAGTACAGGTAGGGTAGTCCCTACTCATCCCCTGTATGGTAGGGTAGCTGTAGAGAGGGAGTGGGGTAGGGTAGGGTAGTTTCACGCGGACGAAGTCGCAGACGTGCGCTAGTTAGTAATAAAATGCTATCCATTTCTGATGCCGTAAAATAAAATGTTTTTTTTTTATTTCAGGCCATAACAGTGGATCTGGTAAGTTACAAGTTTTGACCACGTCAGCCAATCTCATAAAAGATAACAAATTGTAGAGACATCACTAGGAGAGTACAGAAATAAGCACTATTTCTCAATTCTTTTTTTATGATTTATAAGTTAGCCCTTGATTACAATCTCAACTGATGGTAAGTGATGATGCAATCTGTAGTGTTTGTGTATATATATATATATATATATATATATATATATATTACATAACTAAGGATATAAATCCACCCGTCATAGCATGGCCACAAGGGAAAGACAAATTAATCCCCGATTGACATTACGCGTGGAGATCTTTTCCTCGACTATGGCATATGGAGTGAATAAAATGATATACTTTGGGACTTTTGACATTTAAACGCGATAAATTTATCCCTGTGAAGTTGATGTGGGGATAAAACTTTACTTAAAAAAACAATTATGTCTCGCATGTTTTGGTCTTTAACAATTGCTTCGCAATATGGGGTAGGGTAGGGGTAGGGTAGGGGTAGGGTAGGGGTATGGTAGGGGTAGGGTAGGGTAGGGGTAGGGTAGGGTAGGGTAGGGTAGGGGTAGGGTAGGGTAGGGGTAGGGCAAGGGTAGGGTAGGGGTAGGGTAGGGTAGGGGTAGGGTAGGGATAGGGTAGGGGTAGGGCAGGGGTAGGGCAGGGGTAGGGCAGGGGTAGGGTAGGGGTAGAGTAGGGGTAGGGGTAGGGTAGGGGTAGGGTAGGGTAGGGGTAGGGCAGGGGTAGGGTAGGGGTAGGGTAGGGGTAGGGTAGTAGTAGGGTAGGGGTAGGGTAGGGGTAGGGTAGGGGTTTGGGCAGGGGTAGGGTAGGGATAGAGGTATAGAAGGGTAAAGTAGGGATAGAGAATAAGTGCACTTATGTAAAAACGAAGCTTGACCAGGTCCGCTAGTATGATAGATACTATAGATACCTACTACAAACCACCGCAAAAAACAATCACCAAACAAAACAATGCCAACAGAAAACAGATAAATAATATGCACAAAATAACCAAATATTATCAAATTTATGTTTATTTCGGGCTATTAATATACCTAATGCCAATTTATAAGATATCTACAAATGGACAAGTCTTTCCTCCGTTTATCCACCGGGGATAATATATCCACCGGCGTGCCCATGCGCGGTGAGTGGATAAAACGAGTGTGGGGGATAAACGTTTTATCCTCTCCCCGTGGATAAATTTCTCCCTTGCCCGTGCTAGCCCTGCAGATGTCCTGGGATTGCCTCCCAGATCAGGTTAATGTAAGTATGTTGCCCCGTACTCCTATGGAAATGAGAACTGCGAGGGTGAAACCAGGTGGCGTCAGCTTAGACGCTTGCAACTTGCTTGCAGTGTTATAATGTTTTTCTAAATTGTTGTTGTAGGTTCAAGTTTATTTATTTTGCATAGGCTTCAAAACTATTATTATATACCGTATATCTATTACAAACAAAGTAAATTGTTAAAAAAGATGGACAAATGTCAACCAATAGCAACGCAAACAGAAATATCGCTATCTCATTCGTTGCATTTGGAAGAAAGAGATGGAAATGGGACGACTCCGCCGCCATTGGTTGAAATTTTGTCTATTTTTGTAACAAAATAATATGTGCATAAATAAAATGTTATCTATAACCTGATTTAATAAATATAAAATGGTTTATTTTTTTTATTACAGGCCAATATGGTGCATATGGTAAGTCACAAGTCAATCTCATACATTTAAAATAACAAATTGTAGAGACATCACTATGAGAGTAAAGAAATAAGCAGTATTTCTCTATTTTTTTAGGGTTCTGTAGCCCTTAAAACGGAACCCTTAACGATTCGTCATGTCTGGTTGTCCGTCCGTATGTCACAGACTCTTATTTCCGAAACCATAAGAGCTATGTTGAAACTTGGTGAGTAGACTTATTCCGTGGACCGCATAAAGATTTTCATACGAAAATAGGAAAAATAACATTTATGGGGGTCCCCCATACTTAAAACTGAAACTCAATTTTTTTTTCATCAAATACATACGTGTGAGATATATACGGATAGGTCTTTAAAAATGATATTGAAGTTTCCAATATATTTTTTTTCTAAACTGAATAGTTTGCGCGAGAGACGCTTCCGAAGTGGTAAAATGTGTGTAAACCCCCCTGTAAGTTCTAAAATAAGAGAACGATAAAATAAAAAAAATATATGATTACATTACCATGCAAACTTCCACCGAAAATTGGTTTGAAGTGATCTTGTAAGTAGTTTTTTTTTATACGTCATAAATCGTAATCATAATAATATGTACATATATCATGTGTATAATTATGTAATTAATGAGCAAGAAGTTTATGTTACTTGCTGCTACGGAACCCTTCATGGGCGAGTCGCACTTCGCCGCTTTTTTATTAGTTACAAGTTAAGACATCGTACCGAAACGCTAAATCGCTTGGCGGTACGTCTTTGACGGTAGGGTGGTAACTAGCCACGTCCGAAGCCTCCCACCAGCCAGACCTGGACCATTTAAGTGTATGCCTAATACGCGTATATCGTAAAGAGAAATAGACAAATGTCAACCAATAGCAACGCAAACGGAAATATCTCTTTCGTTGCGTTTGAAAGAAGAGATGGGATTATGACTCCTCTTCCGACATTAGTTGAAAAATTTGTCTAATTCTGTTCACGATATACTGCATATCTAATATACCTACTTATAATAAATCTGTAGAGAGGTCAATTCTGTACATGAAATATGTATATTTCCAAAATTATTATCAGGGGGTGATTAGTGATCGATACTGATGCCAAAAATGCAATCAGTAACATTTTTGTCTGTCTGTCTGTATGTTCTTTATAGAAAAAAATCTACTCGACGGATTTTAACGTAACTTGGTACAATTATTTTCCATACTCCTGGGCAGGTTATAGTATATCACGCTACGGTCAATAGGAATAGAGCAGTGAAGAGAAATGTTGGGAAAACGGGAGAAATTACTCCATTTTATATGCTTCCGTCGCGTGGTAGAGTACAGGTAGGGTAGTCCCTACTCATCCCCTGTATGGTAGGGTAGCTGTAGAGAGGGAGTGGGGTAGGGTAGGGTAGTTTCACGCGGACGAAGTCGCAGACGTGCGCTAGTTAGTAATAAAATGCTATCCATTTCTGATGCCGTAAAAATAAAATGTTTTTCTTTATTTCAGGCCATAACAGTGGATCTGGTAAGTTACAAGTCTTGACCACGTCAGCCAATCTCATAAAAGATAACAAATTGTAGAGACATCACTAGGAGAGTACATAAATAAGCACTATTTCTCAATTCTTTTTTTATAATTTACAAGTTAGCCCTTGATTACAATCTCAACTGATGGTAAGTGATGATGTAATCTGTAGTGTTTGTGTATATATACACCGGTAGTGGGACAAGGCAGGCAGTCTGTCTCTGGCATCGAGAGGAGGCGAACGTGTGCTGCTGGCCATTATAGTGTAGTGGTGAGACGGTGACTTACTGCTAATACAGTAAATGACGACGAGGTAAAAAAAACTGTAAGTACCTAGTTATAATTATTATCCGTAAATTGTTGTGTTCTGTTACTTGGTAATTGGCAAAATCGCTTGCCCAGACTACGGACCCGGTTCTTGCCTGCCTTGTCCCACTACCGGTGTATATATACACAAACACTACACAATCTAAGATGGAACTGGGCTAACTTGTTAGGATTAGGATGAAAATCCATACATCATGGCGGTACGTCTTTGCCGATAGGTAGTAGCAGGTAGGTAGTATTGTAGTAACTAGCCACGGCCAAGGCGTCCTCCCAGCCAAACTTGAATCGATTAAGAAAACCTCAATCGGCTCAGCTGGGAATCGAACCCAGGACATCCATCTTGCAAATCCACTGTGCACCACTGTGTCACGGAGGTCGTTAATTTCCCTCCTTATTGGTTGGTTGCCGGATGTCGTGTCGTAAAAATCTGTCTATACCTACCTGATCTAGAACCGATGACGTCATTTGCGTTTTATTGCTACTAAACGCAATATTTTTGGTGTATAGAATATTACATTATTTCTTATATGGAAAACGTTTCTTAAGTAGAAATTTAAGAAATATCTACATACTTTAAGATATCCACCAGAAACCACCGGACGATATATTTTATACTAGCGGACGCCCGCGATTTCATCCGCGTGGAATTCAGTATTCACAAATCCCGCGGGAACCGTGGATGAAAAGTAGCCTATGTGTTAATCCAGAGTAAAATCTATTTCCATTCCAAATTTCAGCCAAATCGCTTCAGTAGCCGCAGCGTAAAAGAGGAACAAACATACTTACACACAAACTTTCGCCTTTATAATATTAGTAGGATAAAAAGTACAAATTTCATTAATTTCAAAATTTTTATTACAGGTACTAACCAGAACTCTGGAGCATATAGTAAGTAAGACCACGGTGACCAATCTCACTATTGCTCTAACTGCTATATTTTTATAAACATGGATCAAGATTTATTTGGTCGACATATTTTGTCTTTCTCTCGCTTCGAGAAATGTCGTGGTGCGCATTTTAGGCCCTATATACCTAATGTTTTAGTAAATACAATAGGTTATTTTTTTTTCAGGCGGCGCCCAGGGCTATGGTGCATATGAAACTAGTAAGTTAAAAGTTTCTATTGAGGCAGCCAATCGGAGTTAAAGTAATGGACCAAGCACATGAGACGCTACTGAAAACTAAGGGCTTCCGCACACGGGTCACCGGCCACAACCACAAAACGCCGCTTCCGGCACTCAGACCAATTATTGTATAGGATCTGCCTCGCTAGACGTTACTTTTCTGTCAAAGTATATGATCAACGATCTAATGCGATTATAAAAACTGTCTCTATAGAATCGATGTTAAATAGTTATAATCGTGTTCGTCAGTTAAAGAGCTCCGTAAAAATACCTTTTTGTGTAATTAAATTGTGTAAAAAACAGGCAAAAACTTCTAGTTTAGTATAAGATATATACCAAATCTAAGCTCGTTTTCCTCAGAAAATGACAGACAATTTTGTTCGTGACCATGAGTGCGATACAGGTCCTTCTATAATTGGTCTGAGAACCGGCATGTTTCCTGTAGTTTTCATACATTTTATATGGACTCGCGCACACGGTTGACGCCGCTGACCGCTACACGCTACAATCATCGCTGCTCGCTTCTTGTGGCCCGCACCCAGTGGCCTCCACTTCACATATGCATAAATGCACTGCCTACCCTGAAGACTCAGTACAAACCGAAGTTGGACCAGAGAATACATAGTTTGACTTTTAACTTTCCAATTTTTACTCAGAGTGCATGACCTAGTTAAAAGCCTTGTGCATGCCACTGGCCACACGCGCTATTATGATACTGCATGTATGAGTTAAAAAAGTAGCAGCCACCGACCACAAGTGTCGACCACAAGTGGCTGTCGCGCGCTTTAGCTACTTTTGTGGCCCCTTCTTTTTTTTTTATAAATTTATTTGCTGAAACTGTGGGTGCTTCTTCTTCTTGTAGCGGCGTATGTGGCTGCCACGTGTGGCCCGTGTGCGGTGACACTAAAGGTTGTATCTCTTTTTTTTTATTCTTTGAGAAAATGAGCTGTGGCAGATCGCGCTGGGATCTTGCTCTGTAACCAATAGTAGAGGAGAGACGTCACTAGAGTGACGCGAGTTACCTACACTATAGTCTATTTTTTTAAAGCAGAGACTGAAATGACAATTAGAAACGTCAAACATAAAAATAATGTGACCAGCATATAAAGAATAAGGTTATCCTAACGAATTTGATTCGAATACTAAGCAATTATTTAATTCCTGAATATCGATTTTGTGACGTCCCTATTTACTGCATTTAAAAATCAGGCAACACATGAAACGTCATTTTTGTCTCTGTAGTGAAAAAACACACTTTAGTGATTTCTATTCTACTACTATGCAGACCAAGAGCTAAGCTTAGACTAGCTCGCATAGCTATGACTGTGTTAGTAAAAGGTAGATATTGTTATACATTTTAAAGATAAATTGGAAAACAACACTTTAAAAAAATATGATGTATTGAAAATTCAACATGTCCTACACTTTTACTTACGTTTTATACCAATTTACGAACCTTGACAAGTGTACAAATTTTAAAATGGTACAGGACATTTTTTTTAAATCGACCCGATCATAATGAAAGAAAAATAATTATTGCACTCAAACGGGTGTGGATTTTCATCCTCCTTCTAACAAGTTAGTCCGTTTCCATCTTAGACTGCATCATCACTTACCATCAGGTGAGATTGTAGTCAAGGACTAACTTGTACCTAAAGAATGAAAAAAAACGAAACAAAATAAATAAAACAGTATTTATAAAAATAATATCAACAGTGTATTATAAACAGTAAGTATGTATAAAAATACATTGGTAATTTCATCCGTAATGTTTACCAAAAATCATTTTTTTTAAATAATAATAATAATAGCATTGAAAAAATAAAGATAGAAAAAAATTAAAAATCCGAAAAAATAACTTGGATACCTAGATATTTTTTTAAAACTATTCATATTAGTTTTAGATTATTAGGTGGTGTATCTACCATTCGCGTTTATTCATTAATTACGGGACATCCTGTATATAGTAGTAGCATGCTAGCACGGTGGAATGGTACTTCCTCGAAGAAGCCTTGTCACAATACGCTCTACTACTAACTAGTGCAAAGTGTAATAAAGTTAAAAATGGAATAAATGTTTACATTGATTTTCACGCGCATTGGGTCGCGGACATTGGCGCAGAAAACATATGTACGTTGGCTAACGTATTTTTTTTTATTCTTTACAAGTTAGCCCTTGACTACAATCTCACCTGATGGTAAGTGATGATGTAATCTAAGATGGAAGCGGGCTAACTTGTTAGGAGGAGAATGAAAATCCACACTCCTTTCGTTTTGTACACATCGTACCGGAACGCTAAATCGCTTGGCGGTACGTCTTTATCGGTAGGGTGGTAACTACCCACGGTCGAAGCCTCCCACCAGCTAGACCTGGACCAATTAAAAAACCTCAATCAGCCCAGCCGGGGATCGAACCCAGGACCTCCGTCATTAAATCCACCGCGCATACCACTGCGCCACGGAGGTAGTAATAATTTGTATAATCTGAAAGACTCAATAAGATTTCATTTTTCGTTTCAGGTACTGACGGATATGGTAAGCTTTAATTTTCAATTTAGTAAAATATAAGTAAAAAGCGCTCGGCGGTTGAAAGAGCTTTCATTCCATATATTCCTGATCATTGTAAGAAAAATAAGTATTTCACAAAACATAATTTATTAATATAGTATCTTAATTCCCTAGGTGTGTGAAGTCTGACAACTGGGCCAGCGTGGTGGACTATTAGCCTAACCCCCTATTAGCCTAAACGTGCATATCAGTGAGATGAACATGAGTTGTTAATGATGATAATTAAAAAAAAACACAGACATTTAAAAAAGTAGATATTAAAAGTCTTCGCGTTACATTGGTAAGCATTAGCTACAGCATTGAAAAAAAAAACTGATAGATAGTACAGATTTAAAAGTCCGAAAAAAACTGAGTTTTTTTGAAACTCATTCCAATTGAGTTTTATTCATTATTTATGGGACACTCTGTATAAGTAGGTACTATATTGATATATACAGTATATATCTATTCTGAAACTTTCAACATTATAATATGTGTATCTTATTTTTGTTTCAAATTACGATAAAATAATTCTAAATAAATAAAATATAATTGATGACTATTGTATTCTTCTTGTTACAGGAGGTTGGGGGAATGCATACGCAAGTAGTAAGTAGAAATATTTTTTTTTAATTCTAGTTTTAAAAGTTAGCCCTTGACTACAATCTCACATGATGGTAAGTGATGATGCAGTCTAAGATGAAAGCGGGCTAACATGTTAGGAGGATCTGAGTTTTACGATATTTTTTTGAAGACTTATGATTGATTTGTTCTTAATCTTGTTTGTTAAGCTTAAATAATACAAAAAGAAATAATAAAGCTTCAAATGTTACTTCGCCACTTTGGTACAACGGCAAACAATTTGCCCTAGAAGAGTGATAAAAAATGTATTTTTCTTTAAGAAACGTATTTTTACTAAGCCAATGAACAATGTTAACTATTTTTAAATGTTAGCTTTCTGTATTCTCCGTTGAAAACAAAAAATATTCCTGAAAGAATTATTTCGATATGTTAATTAATTCCCGAGATATAAAATTTTAAAGTGAGCGCGCGGTAATCAGCTCGCGTTTAACGCCGTGACGTCATCAAACAACATTTGCTCACCCGTAATAGGCAATTTCGTACTTCTGCCTTAAGTACTGACGAACTAATGGTTAGAATTGAAAAATATTTTTGTGTTGAAAAGCCCTCCCTGCCAAATTTCATCTTTGTACGTTTTAGAAATTTCGTGAGAATGACCTTTCGCATTTGTACATTAGGAAGACTAGCCGACGACCGAACATTATTTTCCCCGTTTTGACCACATTTTCGATCGGTGCTTTGCTCCTATTGGTCGTAGCTTGATGTTATGTATCGTAAACAAATCTCTTATAAACAGAGCGCTTGACAAAAATATTAGCTATCAATTAGTTTGACGTTTAGTACATCAAGTAATATTGTGATGTCACAAAATGGACGACAGCGTTTCAATTGCCCTGTAGAGTTTTACATGTTTCAAGGGCCAACAACAACATGTAAAATGTAATTTTTTATACATATTTTATATGGGATAGCATGAAAGGTAATGTCTCCAGTCACCAGATTTTAGATCCGTGGCAAACCTTCAAACGAACACCCTTGAAGTTTGATCTTTACAAAGCTTTCGAGTGTCTTTCGAAGCCCAAAGCCACCACAGTCCAAACTACATAAACAATTGGCTACCGTACCTACTTAACTATGGTAAATTAAAGTTCGTTTATTTCATTTAGGCTTAGTTTACCAGCACTTTGAATCGTCAAGTTGTCATAAGTTAATGGTGACAATCGGTATAAAATATAGCAGGCTCTTTTCGGGGGCCTTTTTATCGGAGCTAATATTTTTCAGGTCGCCCCTCATTACCTTTCTCTACCGCTACAACCACGATCACTAGCACGACAACTGCGAGTGCCGATCTGCGAACAGTGTATCATCTAGAAGGGTATGAGTGGGCACTCGCTAACATAAATGCAAGCGAGGACGCACTCGAGTGGAACGATGAACGCGGATCACAAGTCACCCTGAAGCTCTCCAAAGACAGTAATGTAAGAACAAATCATCAACTATTTGAACTTTAGTTATTCTAGATAATCATCATCAGCTGTACGTCCACCATAGGCCTTTTGTAGTGACTTCCAAACATCACGATACTGAGCCGCCTGCATCCAGCAAATCCCTGCGACTCGCTTGATGTCGTCAGTCTACCTGGTGGGGGTTCGAACCAACACAGCGCTTTCTAGTGCGGGATCGCCATTCCAGCACCTTGGGCCCCTAACGTCCATCGGCTCTTCAAACTATGTGCCCCGCCCATTGCCATTTCAGCATCGCGACTCGTTGAGCTATGTCGGTGAGGATATTTATTATAATTATTATATTTGTAGATAAGCTTACGGGATTTAATTTCATATTTTCATGTACAATAGATTTTGAGTTTCGGAGACAAAAGTGGCCTGAAATGTTTCGTGTAAAGATACCTTGTCGCTTTTGTTGTCGGTCGGTCTCTGGAATACGGCAGACGCTCGCCGCGCGTCTCGATGTAATTTGACAATAGAGTCAACTTCATAATGTTCTTCTCAATATTTATTATGGTCCAAGATCTCAATATGACGATCTTCACCAAGCTCGTTATATTGACTTTATGACTCAAATGAATTGAATTTTTTTCAGCCTTTGGTTTAAAAAAAAAACACACATCATATGTATACTCAGTTGATATAAATGCATCAAATGCGTATTATTTGGACGCGTGTACTTTTTAAGACTAAGAGCGACGGCACACGATGCGTTGCGGCGCCGCATCGCAAAGATTTCACCGTGACAGCGGGCGCAAGAGCAGTGCGGCGCCGCAACGTTGTTATGACAATCTGTTAATAAAATAATGTTGTGGTGCCGCTCCGCCGTCGCAACGCATTCACCCCTTTCGCCTCATCTCGGTGGTTGCAAGTCCGGTGCGGCGCCGGAGCGCATCGTGTGACATGCCACAGATATTTTTATGTAAGATGACGCAGCGACACCGCTGCGGCGCCGCACCGCCGCAACGCATCGTGTGCCCCCGCTCTTAGGGCAAAGTAGTGTCGGCTGGTTTGTACTTGTACTTTGGAAAATTTGGTAAAATTATGTAAATTTAGTTAAGTGACGGGTCTGTCAGACCCATCAAACACCACAAGGGTTAAGATGCAAAACAAACCTGTAGTCAGTGATGGTATCATTAAAGTTAACATCTCGTATACGCCAGTATATACATACGGTTGGGTATTAGTGGTATGGTTGAATTTTACAGCTGCCTCAGAACTTCAGAGCGGACTACCAATGTAAGCGGGATGAGCCTACACAGAGCCCGGAAGTACGATGCGTGTACCTCACGCGTTGCTTCGCCGCGCGCAACTACACGCTTATAGAGTATCAGTACAACTACTGCTACGTCAACGACGGGTAATTACACTGATCTATCCATAGACAATAAACATACAGCCACCTTAAATTGCTGGAGGGGACTACGAGTGTTGCTATGCCGCGCGCAACTACACATCATAGAGTACCAGCACAACTACTGCTACGTCAACGACGGGTAATTACACTGATCTATCCATAGACAATAAACATACAGCCACCTCAAATTGCTGGAGGGGACTACGAGTGTTGCTATGCCGCGCGCAACTACACATCATAGAGTACCAGCACAACTACTGCTACGTCAACGACGGGTAATTACACTGATCTATCCATAGACAATAAACATACAGATACCTCAAATTGCCGGAGGGGACTACGAGTGTTGCTATGCCGCGCGCAACTACACATCATAGAGTACCAGCACAACTACTGCTACGTCAACGACGGGTAATTACACTGATCTATCCATAGACAATAAACATACAGCCACCTCAAATTGCTGGAGAGGACTACGAGTGTTGCTATGCCGCGCGCAACTACACATCATAGAGTACCAGCACAACTACTGCTACGTCAACGACGGGTAATTACACTGATCTATCCATAGACAATAAACATACAGCCACCTCAAATTGCTGGAGGGGACTACGAGTGTTGCTATGCCGCGCGCAACTACACATCATAGAGTACCAGCACAACTACTGCTACGTCAACGACGGGTAATTACACTGATCTATCCATAGACAATAAACATACAGATACCTCAAATTGCCGGAGGGGACTACGAGTGTTGCTATGCCGCGCGCAACTACACATCATAGAGTACCAGCACAACTACTGCAACGTCAACGACGGGTAATTACACTGATCTATCCATAGACAATAAACATACAGCCACCTCAAATTGCTGGAGAGGACTACGAGTGTTGCTATGCCGCGCGCAACTACACATCATAGAGTACCAGCACAACTACTGCTACGTCAACGACGGGTAATTCTGATCTATGCATAGACAATAAACGTACAGATACCTCAAATTGCTGGAGGGGACTACGAGTGTGTGCCGTTAGCACCGGTCCACTCACAGAAGTGTGTGTAAAGAAGCTGCGGTGCTTTTACCTCACGCGTTGCTTCGCCGCGCGCAACTACACGCTTATAGAGTATCAATACAACTACTGCTACGTCAACGACGGGTAATTACACTGATCTATCCATAGACAATAAACATACAGATACCTCAAATTGCCAGAGGGGACTACGACTGTTTGCCGGGAGCACCGGTCAACTCACAGAAGGCGGGACTGCGGTGCGTATACCTCACGCGTTGCTTCGCCGCGCGCAAGTACACGCTCATAGAGTACCAGAGCAACTACTGTTACGTCAACGACGGGTGATTCTGATCTATCTATAGACACTGGGTCATGAAGACCCAGTGTCTATTATTAATTTTTAATAAGTATTTTTAATTTCCTTTATTTTTAGTACTGTTTAACTAAAAACGATTTTATACTTATCTAAAAAATTTATAGGTATCTAATAAATTAAAATATAACTTATATTTCCCATCAAATATTTATTTACTTTCTGAACAAGACATGCAAAATAAACTATGAAAATATAAAATTTTAATTTTTTAAAATTTTGATCATTAATTCGGACAAATAATAAGAATACAATCTTATGGACAAAAAGGGAAATCAAATGATGAATGGTTAGTTTATGTAAACCTTCATTATTTATTTATTTAGTCGTCTAATATGTCAACTGAAAGCTTATTTTAGGCTTAATTTGACTGTGTTCAACTAGGGAAGTACAAGAAATTATTTTTTATAAAAAATTTAATCAATCACCAAACAACATATTTGCAATGTGAATAATTTTTTTGATCATTCACTTATATCCCAAATCAATAAAAAATAAATAAGATTAGGATATATATTTTACAAGCAGAAAGGAAAACCGGCATTCCTGCCTAAATACCAATAACAACATGCGATATACAATTGGATAGGATTTTTTATGTACTTTAATTAATAATAAGGCCAAAAGCTTCTAATTACGTTAGCATGTTAAATGTTCATGTTCACTGACTTTATTTCATATGGCACTCATATATTTTTATGTAAATAAAGTATGACTTTTTTTGCCATAACTTTTTCCACACAGCACTCAGGTACTGCCATAACAAAAGTTAAAGTACATAAAAACCCTATCCAATAATATATCGCATGTTGTTATTGGTATTTAGGCAGGCTCTATACATTTTTGCCGGTTCTCCTATTTGGTTATATATATATATATCCGCGCAGAAAACTGACCTTTTGATTCAACTTACTTGCCGCGATCTGTACCAATTTGCGTAAAGAAACGAAGAACGAAACGAATGAATGGACTTCAACACAAGATACTCTTACGAGTATTTGCTTAAAAATAATTTTATGGGTGTGGGAACTCAAAACTTCTTACTTCATTAACTTGTAACTCGTAAGACTTGTATAAATAAATTAATAAAACCTTTTTTTTGTTATCTCCACAGGTATTTATATTATGCTGGCGCTTGTTGTCCAATCAACGAGATCGACAAAATACCATAAATATTGTCAAAATAACCTAATGTTAATATTAAGTTAATTTTGTAAGTTGTCAGTATACAATGGAATAATCAGTAATGTAAAATAATTTAAGTAAATTGAAGAAAATTATATCGTGTGTATTTCGTTTCATTTATTCCTTCTTTTTAATCTGAAACCTGAAACCCATACTAATCCAAACCTGACTAACCTTTTTTTTTGACGCTGGGAAATGCTTTTATACATCTCCTTCGGAAATAGAGCGGCATACGCTAGCACTAATTCCGAGGGAGAATGCGGCTGCGAGTCAGTCAGAATACCCACTAAAACCCAGCAAAGTTCCATCGCCTCGCCTGATGCCTGAGTTCCGGGGACAAGAAATTTAATCTTCCGCAACCCAGAGAACGCTGCTTACCGAATGCTATTGATTTCAGTGTCGAGATCACACTTTGTTGTTACGGTGCTCCCAAGGTATCGAAACTTATCAACTTGATTGAGAATCTTGTTGTTAAGTTGTATGGACGGGTCTTAGTAAGACCTGTACATACAACTTTCGAACGCAAGTTGGCACAGCAAATACAGAGGTAATGTATGGACATTACCTGTCTTTGCTGTGAAAACTTTAAGGCCATACTTACAGCAATAAGTATCTAACAAGCTGTTGTAGGCCATCTGAAGATTCTGCCACAAAGCAGAGGTCGTCCGCATACATAATGTCAGTAATCATAGCGTAAGATAATTTAGTTTTTGCTTTAAGCCTAATGTGGCCTAAGCCTAATAAGCCGTGATAGCCCAGTGGATGTGACCTCTGCCTCCGATACCGGAGGGTGTGGGTTCGAATCCGGTCCGGGGCATGCACCTCCAACTTTTCAGTTGTGTGCATTTTAAGAAATTAAATATCACGTATCTCAATGGGTGAAGAAATACATCGTGAGGAAACCTGCATACCAGAGAATTATCTTAATTCTCTGCGTGTGTGAAGTCTGCCAATCCGCATTGGGCCAGCGTGGTGGACTATTGGTCTAACCCCTCTCATTCTGAGAGGAGACTCGAGCTCAGCAGTGAGCCGAATATGGGTTGATAATGTTGTTGTTGTAGTTTAAGCCTAGCTGTATTTAAGAGTGCACTATCTGTCGGAAAGCGAATTCTGACATCTTCATTCACAATTTGCAAAACTTCGCGTACCACGGCTGCGAAATACAAAGCGAACATGGTGGGTGCCAGAACACACCCTTGCTTGACCCCGTACGTAACATGAAAAAAGTCCGACTGCTCGCCATCAACTGCTACACAACACGTCATATTGTCATGGAGGAGGCAAGACAGGCCTTCTGAAGGGACTTCCAAACGTCACGATCCTGAGCCGCCTGTATCCAGCGAATCCCTGCCACTCGCTTGATGTAGGCAGTCCACCTGGTCGGGGTTTTTTTTATTCTTTACAAGTTAGCCCTTGACTACAATCTCACCTGATGGTAAGTGATGATGCAGTCTTAGATGGAAGCGGGCTAACTTGTTAGGAGAAGGATGAAAATCCAAACCCCTTTTCGGTTTCTACACGACATCGTACCGGAACGCTAAATCGCTTGGCGGTAGGTCTTTGTCGGTAGGGTGGTAACTAGCCACGACCGAGGCCTCCCACTAGCCAGATCTGGACCAATTAAGAAAATCGCAATCGGCCCAGCCGGGAATCGAACCCCGGACCTCCGTTTTGTAAATCCACCGCGCATACCGTTGCGCCACGGAGGCCGTCAAAATGAACCTACACTGCGCTTTCTGGTGCAGGGTCTCTATTCTAGCTCCTTGGGACCCCAACGTCCATTGCTAAACGTGTCGCGAAGTTGAAGTGGCCTTGTATTGGAACATTAAAGTTTGGCTAATGATGATGATCACACGCGTGTTTCGTGTTAAGACGATTTAACTTGTAGTTAACACGATTCAACCGGTTCCGAGTAACAGGAAAATATTAGTGTGAGGATCGCCTTCGAGTCGGCCACTTGGGTTTTTCTTAATGGAACTTTTTAATAGGTTTTCTTTTACTTCTTACCTACTAGTTGTGCTGACCGTGTGAGTGTGTTGAGTTTTAGTGCTATTTGTAACAGTTTTACGGACATTTTATAAGTACCGGTACGTTACATTTTTTTTTCTTTCTTAGTTTAGTCATTACCTACGCAAAAGTAGTTTATAAATTCAGTGTTTATTGTTTTATTTTATTTTAACTCTATAGTGTATCATTGGAATTAAATGTAACTCATAAATTAATTAAATTGCAAAGCGTTTAATCGACACCTCCCGTGACCAGAAGGCTGGCCTATATTTAGGCCAAAGAATTAGTATTGCCATACAACGTGGCAATACTGCCAGCCTTCTGGGCACTTTACCTATGATCGTCGATTCGGACGAATTCTACGACGCCTGAGCCTTTAGATATAGTTTAAATTTAGTATATTTTCTTTTTAATTTTTATAATATGTAGTTATAGATATTTAGGTACGTAGTTTTAATATTATTGTAAAACTTTATTAAATTAAATTATTATTATTATTATTATTATAATATTAAAATTGTTTTTTCATATGTATTACATAATATATTACAATTTAAAAAGATATATATATATAATATATACTAACTCATAAATGTTTCATAATAATACAATTATTAATCTGTACGCCATTAAATATAATAAAAAAATTCGGTAAAGTCTGCAAATACTGACAAACAAATAAATCGTATAGCTAGTTGTTGTTTTTTTCACCACTACAACAACAAAGGATCGAAGTCAACACACAGACAAACACAAAACTGCACGTCTTACTACTTCCTACTGCATTCTTCACCAGACAATGTGTATGCAAAAAAAAATATTCTCAAGGGTTATAAGACCGACGATTTAATTCTAAAATCTCATACCATAGTATTTTATGGGAATTTAAAATAACTATTCTATTTAAAACGACAACTTTATATTTTAACCCTTCTTATCTTGTCACCATTATGAATGATCTCGCGAAGATTTTCCTTAAACAGATGAATAAAGTATAATTAGAACGTCGATCAAGGTAGTCGTATTTTGTATTTTTTGATGATTAATTGATTATGGAAAACGAAAACAGGTAATGAAACTATAAGTTATATATATATTATAGTCTGTTATATGTTTTTATAATATTTACCTATTGGATAGAAGCAGGCGTAACTTTGCGGAAGTTCATCAAGATTATATAATGATTTATTTATATTGCTATCCTCCGCGAAAAGCCGACGAATCCATGCGACCACGTCACCTAGGTCCTACAAATTACTCTCTATTTCTCTACTCATTGAGAGTATTTTGTCGGACCTGGGTGACGTTGTCGCATGGGTTCGTCGGCTTTTCGCGGAGGATAGCAAAATAAATAAATCATTATATAATATTTACCCATGACTGTCAGGCGCCTGCAATTACGCCTTTTCGCGGAGGATAGCAAAATAAATACATCATTATATAATATTTACCTATAAAGTGAAATTCAATTATACACAATTCCCACGAGGAGAATGGATTAGACGGAATAAAATTTAGTATATTTCGTTGCTAAATAACCTCCTATATTTTCAAGTGAAAGTCCCATTAAAATAGGTTCGTTCCAGAGATTATTATAAACCAAACAGACAGACTAAAATTAAAAATAAGTGTGTGTCAGCTCCGACGCACGAAAGTAGTTTACACTTACTCTAAATAGCCCTCCCTATAAATGCCCCGCAGCATACATTACGAGTATGTATGTCTAAATAGTTACGCCTGAAAAGTGAACGGTGCGCAGAATAGGTTGCGCAGAAAAACATAACGCTGTAATTCGTTCATCGAATTTTACTACCCATAATTTTTCATACTAGAGGCTATATATGAAAAATCGATCCTTAATGAGTATTTTGGAGTATTATCCATAAAGGTTTTGTTTGTGTTTTAGTATCGTGTAAGCGACTGTTATAAGTATAAGCACTTGAAATAAAATTAAAAGAGAAAAATAAAAAAAAAATTGAAGTATACAAGCTGGAAAAAACCTTTGTTTTTATTCGAAAACGATGTTTACTTTTCAACTGAAGCCCAGGTTTATCAATAATTAATCTATTCTGTGATGAGAAAAATAACATATTTATTTAGATTCGGTAAAAGTTGATGACGAAATGACGTAGTTGAGAATTCCTTTCAATCGTAACATCTTGAAAATATTCCTGAGTTTCTTTTGTTCTATACAATCTACCTTCAGAGCCGGTGACAGCGCACCATGCCGCGCTGGTGGCTGGGGTCGATGCTGTGCATCAGTCTCCTGTCGCTCACTGCACAGAGAGCATCCGCAGCCTTTCCAGGGTTCCCCAGCTTCCCTACTGTTGATGATCACAGAGTTGTCTATGGCGGTAATATTAAGGTAAGTCAATTATTTTTGTGTTAATTACTTATGGTCATTATGGCATGGTCTAAGCTCCGGCATTAGGAATAAAATATAGGAAGATATATTTCTTACTAGCGGAAGACCGCGATTTAGTCCGCGCGAAATTAACTTTTTCACAAATCCCTTGGGAACCATGGATTTTTCCGGAATAAAAAGTAGCCTATGTGTTTGTCTAGAGTAAAATCTATTTCCATTCCAAATTTCAGCCAAATCGGTACAGTAGTTGCGGCGTTAGAGAGTAAACAAACATCCAAACAAAAAGTTTGTATAGATACAAACTTTCGCTTTTATAATATTAGTAGGAAAATAGGATGACCTATCTCGTATTAGAACTTATGGTCTAAGATCTGTTATTAGAAATATATACCCTCGTCTGTTTATCACTAATTGTGATTAGAAATAAATGATTGATAATATTCACCTTAACTCATTGCACATAGATTGTCTAGGATGACGTATCTCGTATTAGAACTTATGGTCTAAGATCTGTTATTAGAAATATATACCCTCGTCTGTTTATCACTAATTGTGATTAGAAATAAATGATTGATAATATTCACCTTAACTCATTGCACATAGATTGTCTAGGATGACGTATCTCGTATTAGAACTTATGGTCTAAGATCTGTTATTAGAAATATATACCCTCGTCTGTTTATCACTAATTGTGATTAGAAATAAATGATTGATAATATTCACCTTAACTCATTGCACATAGATTGTCTAGGATGACGTATCTCGTATTAGAACTTATGGTCTAAGATCTGTTATTAGAAATATATACCCTCATCTGTTTATCAATTGTGGTTAGAAATAAATGATAGATAATAAAAAAACCAAACAATAAAAAAATATTAAATTTATAACTGAAAATTTTTTGGCCGACTTCCAAAACTTTTTTGTTCAAAGTAAATATTATCTATCACTTATTTCTAGTCACAATTAATAAACAGATGAGGGTATATATTTCTGATAACGGATCTCGTACCATTACTGTCATTATGATTTTTCATTGTGATTCTAGAATATTTGAAAACGAAAAGGTCTCAAAGTAAATGTGTGATTTCATTTATCAAATCCTATTCTGTTAGTAGTCGATAACTTAGGTGCTCGGAAATACCAACTTATTTGGTATTTCCCAACAACTAAGTTGACGAATTCTAAGTGAGATTAGTTTTAAATTCAGTTTATAATTTATTTTAATAGTTGGATCATACTTCGCCACGCATGTATTCTCGAGAAGTGAAACCTAAAACCAAGGGATATAATAATCAGACCAGAATATAATGGTAATATTACGTAAATATTACGGGTAGCCTTACTCAATCCTAGGTTCTGCACCTGATTGGACTTTATGAATGGATACGTATGAGAAACATTGTAAAATCCCAGCGGATGTCGCTATTTCGAGATCTAGTCCAGACATTTTCCTTTTGTCCAAACAAATAAAGCGAATAGTACTTGTAGAGCTTACTGTGCCGTGGGAGACTATTCCACGATGCTTTCCGGTATAAGACATTACGAAGGACCACAGTATAAAAGTGAACAAATATTATGACAACAAATGAACTAACTAAAAATGGTTATGTAGTTAGTCTGTACGCCGTAGAAGTAGGTGCGAGAGGATTACTAGCAAAATCTCTCTATAACTTGTTAAAGACCTTGGCCACTCTAGAAGTGCAGCTGGTTCTATATTAGAACGAGTATCCAAAGCTGCTGTAATAGGATCTTACCAAATTTGGATAGGTAGGGAGAACAACACGAGCAGAGAAGGGGAGTGTTGATCGATCGTCAAGGAATTCCTTAACCCTACATCCAGTAGTCACAAGTCCTGGACTTTGCTTGGTGTTTTTCTCTCTACCACGCGATGGACCCGGCAACTGCACGGTGAATCCATGAAATGCAAAGATATTCGTCTCACTCTCTTAAGTACTAAAATTATAAATGCAAAATATAATGTGATTCAAGAATTTATAAAATTCAACTTTTAAAGTGGTGAAATATGGTTGAAAGCTTACATTGATTTCCACGCGGACGAAGTCGCAGGCGTCCGCTAGTATATGTATACTACCAATAGTCAATAATCCCACAGACGATAGATGAAACCGACGATGACGTCACAGACGACGATCCCGTGGTACCAATCAAGATGACGCACATGCGCGTGCGCTCCGAGATCGCTCTGCGCTACGCTCGCACGGCCGTCATATGCAAAGTATACAACCCCAACAAGCGACCGCAGGAAGCCAGCTTTAATGTATTGCTACCTGAAACCGCTTTCATCAGTGGATTTACTATGTACGTATGGTATAGGTACATGTAAGCAGGTATAATATGAGTAAATCCATTACCATAATCACTGGCTTTTTATTTAGACAACAGCCAACATTTATGACAATGAATCCATTTTTATTCTTAAGCGAACTGTGATCTTATACTTGATGAATGAGAATCTAATCGTATATTAGAGAAACATATTGATATATCTATAGTTTTATTAGTTATTTGAATCATCATCATCATCATCATATCAGCCGATGGACGTCCACTGCAGGACATAGGCCTTTTGTAGGGACTTCCAAACATCACGATACTGAGCCAACTGCATCCAGCGAATCCCTGCGACTCGCTTGATGTCGTCAGTCCACCTGGTGGGGGGTCGGCCAACACTGCGCTTACTAGTGCGGGGTCGCCATTCCAGCACTTTGGGACCCCAACGTCCATCGGCTCTTCGCACTATGTGCCCCGCCCATTGCCACTTCAGCTTCGCAACTCGTTGAGCTATGTCGGTGACTTTGGTTCTTCTGCGGATCTCCTCATTTCTGATTCGATCACGCAGAGATACTCCTAACATAGCTCGTTCCATCGCCCGCTGTGTGACTCTGAGCCTTCTTATGAGGCCGAGACTTGGTCGCTAACTATGGGCCTCATAAGAAGGTTATTTGAATACATATACATTAATGCTGTTGAATTTTTCCAATTTAGGACTCTGGGTAAAGAAACCTACGAAGCATATGTAAAAGAAAAAGAAGTTGCTAAACAAATCTACAACGACGCAGTCACACAAGGAGTAGCAGCTGCCCACGTTGCTACCAAGTAAGGAAATAAAACAACAATCATGAATGTAAAATATTCGGAATATATGATGGTAGCTTTTAATGTTTTATGTTTACTATTCAGGGCTCGTGATTCAAATCACTTCCAGATAAAATTCAACGTGGAAGGCTGGAGTAATGCAACCTATCACATGAAATATGAAGAGTATTTGGAGCGTCGACATGGCGTGTATAATTATGCTATTAATCTGCTCCCTGGTGCTCTAGTGCCTAAAATGGACGTCATTATAAATATCAAGGAATCGCAGAAAATCACCATGTTAAGGGTGCCCGAATTGAGGACTGGCAATGAAATTGATGCCTCGGAGAAAGATGCAAGTTAGTTCTTCTAAAATTGGTTCCTTTAAATAAAAGAAACAATGTAACCTTCTATAACCTAGTTTATATAAATATGTTTATGTTTGTACAATAGGTACAAGTTTATGCATACAATTACTGTAGATAAAGTTCATTCAAATAGCAATAGTTTATTTTGATTAATACATATCTATTTTTAAAGAATACAATAAGGCTGTTATACAAAGGGGAGAGAATGAACGGCAGGCTAAAATCATATTTGCTCCTGATCTGAAAGAGCAGAAAAGACTAGCCGAGATATATGCGGTACGTATTAATTTACTCTATTTAATATGTATACTGATAGCAAGAACTTCATTAAAATATATAAAAACGAAATGTCTCGTCACGAAATAAAGAAAGTCGCTTGACGTACCATGATGAGAATTAGTGGGAAGGTAGTTTATAGTTACAATTAAGGAGTATATATAGACAATGGACGAAGCTGGTAACAAATGTGTATAAGTATTAATTTGTAGTGTTAGTTTGTTTTGATGTAATACTTTTAATTAGTGTTAATGTAAAACGTAATTAAAAATGTAATTTTCAGGAAAAAACCAAATTATCAGGCGACCCTGATTCTTGGAATATCGGTTACGACAGCACAGAAATAGATGAAAAGCAGGGTCTGTTAGGGCAGTTCGTAGTTCAGTATGACGTGGAACAGCCAAAGAATGGAGAAATATTGGTAGGTGAAAAAAGTTCATACATTTCTATTAAATCAATGCTATTTATTCTCTTCAAATTATATCAAATTTAGTATATATTATCGGTATACAGGTGAATGATGGTTACTTCGTACACTTCTTCGCTCCGAGTTCCCTGCAGCCGCTGAGCAAGCATGTGGTGTTCGTGCTCGATATATCAGGATCCATGTATGGAACCAAGATAGATCAGCTAAAAAAAGCTATGGACACCATACTCTCAGACCTTCACGCTGACGACTATTTTAACATCATAGAATTCAACGGATATATTAAAGTAAGGTTTTATAATATAGTTGAATAAGCACAAAATGGTTCATTACAGAAATCCTGATATTATACTTTAGATATGATAGAGAGCGAATATGAAAGGAAATGAATGAAATGAAATATACTGTATTGTACACCAAAAAGAATAATAACAAGCAAGAAATTAGCTTAAAACTAATGTAAAATTGGCGGCCTTATCGGTAATGAGCGACCTCTTCCAGACAACCAATCGAAAAAGAGAAAATAAATACGAGGAACAATGAATATTATTTTGCATTAAATACGTTTGCAATAGTTTCTTTAGAAACCAAAAAGTCGTTGATTAACTAAAGTAATATTTCCTATGTAGAATATGATAAAGTACTAAATCCATTGCCGTTGTCGGTATATATTTTTAAAGGTCAATAATCAGAAATGAGGACTTTAAGGTCTTTATTTTATATAAGATAAACGATAGTTTACTTTTCTTGAGTTTATTAAAGTTATACATGTAGTATAAATAAGAGTCACAGTGGAATTGCTAAGTTTTATTAAAACAATCAAAGCTAATTTACATTTTGCGTGTTCCCTATCGCAGAGCTGGCGGAAAAGAGTGATTGTCACAGACAATATATTATAAACTAAGATGACATTGACAATTGACATTAATAGGTACACTATGGTTGTGAGTGCAGACAGATAATTATAAAATAATTAAGATTAGCAATATATTAATATTGCCTGCCCAATTGCAATTATCACTTTACAACACTTCCCCTCATGCGTAACATGAGAACAAATCTCTACAATGCAGGATTATACAAAATATAAAAATTAACAACTCAGGTTAATAACAAAAATAATCTCTACATTGCCCATCTCATATCTAGCATGATAGTATAAGTGGTACAACAGACTCACAATTATAAGGATACCAATACTCACAAGAACAGATGCCTATGATTCTACATCTTTCATACCCAAGTCATTAACAAAACCTAAAAATTTATGATTAGTTAAAGGTTTTGTAAACATGTCAGCTAACATTTTTTCAGTGGGTAAATAGCTGACTGTGACATCCGTTTTTCTAATAAAATCCTTAACAAAATGGTAACGAAGGTCAATGTGCTTTGTCTTCTTGTGGCAATATTCATTGGTTTCAAGCAATTTGATTGCACTTTGATTATCACTAAAGATTCGACAATTAAAATGTTTCACAAAAATTTCATACAAGAAATTTCTAAGAAAACACACTTCTTTGCATGAATCACTTAGGGCTAAGTACTCGGCTTCAGTACTTGAAAGCGCAATACATCGCTGTTTGCGCGACTCCCAATGCACAGTAGAGCCGCCAATTTTAACTATATATCCACTATAAGACCGTCTGTCTACGACATCATTGGCCCAGTCGGCATCTGCAAAAACTGTTAAATCAAAAGTACCAGATTTAACGAAAACTAATTTCTTATCTTTAGTGCCATTTAAATATCTTAATATTCTTTTTGCAGCCAGCCAATGATCTCGTGTAAATGCAGTATTAAATTGGCTTAAATGACTAAGAGCATAAGTAATATCAGGCCTTGAACATACTGACAAATACATTAAGCTTCCAATCAACTCTCGATATGGATACATACTATCCTCTACAATATTGTTACATGAGCCTTTTTCCAACTTATTAGCAACCATAGGTGTAGAGGCACTCTTACAATTTGTCATACCAAAACGCTTTAATAACTTGTTAATATAGTCTGATTGGTCAAATGTTATAGTCCCATTGGCTCTATCTCTATGTATTTTCATACCCAAACAATTTTTTAAAATGCCTAGGCGTTTAACACTAAATTCAGATTCTAGCAAGTCATACAAGTTTTCCTTATCCTTAGAACTATTACTAAAGATATAAAAGTCATCAACATATAATGCCAGAATCGTTAATTGCTTGTTATTTCTTTTTATATAAACACATGGCTCACATCTATTTTGTACATAACCATTGTTAGTCAACAAAACGTTTACACTATTATTCCACAGCCTACTTGCCTGTTTAAGGCCATATAAACATTTCTGTAACAAACAAACTTTAGTCTTATCATATGAGAACCCTAAAGGCTGTTCCATATAAATAATTTCATCAAGACTACTATGTAAGAAGGCTGTGTTTACGTCCACATGTTCTATGTCCATATTTAATTCATTAGCAATACAAAACAAAATTCTAAGAGAAGTATGACGTACTACCGGTGAAAAAGTTTCAGAGTAGTCAACACCCGGTTTTTGACTAAAACCTCTTGCCACAAGACGTGCTTTATATTTTGTACTGTTACCTGACTCATCAGATTTTAATTTATAAACCCATTTGGAACTAACTATATTGCAGTCCTTTGGTCTATCAACTAATTGCCAAACATTATGTTTTATTAAAGAATTATATTCATCACGCATTGCTGTGAGCCAACAATCTCTATTAGGACTTGCCATTGCCTCATCATAAGATTGAGGTTCATCATAGATAAACCATTGACAAAGAAAAGATACATCTGATGAATCAGATAAGTCATAATCTTTATACCTATCTGGCTTTTTATTCCGAGTGGAACGAACCAGTCGTTCGCAACTGGTACTGGGAACCTGTAGCACTAAATCTTCCCCTCGAACGATAGTCTCGTTCCATACCATTGCATCTGACTGATTACTGTCTCTTTCACTCAGCACACTCTCCTCAGCACTTTGGAAGGAAGATTCCCCTGAAACTGGAGACAAAAATTCATTATTCCGCTCAGATTGACTAGAATTAATGACCATGTCATTTTCATGATTGCATGGACTATTGCTTTGCAAATCCATGTTATTTTCATTTGGACCTATGCTTTGCATATCCACATTATTATTAATATTTCTATTTTCAGTTGGAACCATGCTTTGCAAATCCAAACCTGAATAATTTTCATTTATAGGGTTGCTTTGCATACCTATATTATTATAAATAAAATTATTATTATTACTACTATCACAGTGTATCATTGTATTATCACAGTGGTTTAAGAAATGGTTTTCAAAAAATATTACATTTCTGGAAACAATTATCTGCTTAGGGTTAGTGGGGTCAATCAATCTATAGCCCTTAGTGTTCTCACAATATCCTACAAAGATGCAAGATCTTGATTTAGAATCAAGCTTATCTCTTTTTACCTGTGGAATAAGTGTCATAGCTAGACAACCAAAAACACGTAAATGGCTCAGGTTGACTTTGTTACCTGTCCATGCCTCCTCTGGAGTTTTATTGGGAACTGCTGCTGTAGGGCTTCTGTTCTTAAGATATATAGCTGTAATTACAGCTTCTCCCCAATACTCTTTAGGAAGACTAGCTTCACGAAGCATACAGCGAACTTTCTCAAAAAGTGTCCGGTTAAGTCTCTCAGAGACACCATTTTGAGACGGACTATAAGGAGCAGTAGTTTGATGAACTATACCCTCACTCTGTAAATATTTAGAGAAATAAGCACTGCAATACTCTCCACCCCTATCAGTTCGCAGACATTTTATAGAAAACCCAGTTTGCTTTTCAACAGTTGCTTTAAAATATTTAAATTTGGACAAAACTTCGGATTTATATTTTAATAAATAGCCATATGTTTTTCTAGAAAAATCATCGGTAAACGTTACCAGATATCTAGACTCACCCAGACTACATACAGGCATCGGACCACACACATCAGAATGAACAAGCTCCAACAACTGCTTGGAACGTTTTGCTTCACCCCTAGGAAAACTTTGCACTGCTTGCTTCCCCTCAACGCATGTTACACACTTGTTAGTGATTGCACCATGCTGAGTCGAGTGAATATTAACACCAAAAGCGAGTTTACAGAGAACACTTACCCCATGATGACTCAAATGTCCAAGCCGCTTATGCCATAAGCACAAGTCAGGTGTAACTTTGGCATTTTCCGTTGTGTCAAGCGAACTTTGTGGCTGGGACACAATATTCACATTGGTTACAGCTAAAGACTGCTCCTGTGAATCATATAAAACATTGTCCAAAATATAAATACCCCCCTGTCTGGTGGCAGATACAACAAGAACTTCCCCTTTGAAAACATAACATTTAGTATTATTAAATTTAACAGACAAAGCCTTCTCACATAATTTATATACACTAATTAAATTTGTTGAGAGGTCAGGTACATATAAAACGTCTGTAACTAATTGTGTCTTGTTATTTTTCATAGGAATCTTAACACTACCGTAACCTAGACATCTTAAGGTTGTACCATCAGCAACTTGTACAGTTCTATCACAATTTGTAATATAACTAAACCACTTTATTTCTTTACACATGTGCATAGACGCGCCTGAATCCACAATCCAGTCCTTGTTCTCGAAGACACCAAAACAGTTGGCCACCAATGCTGTTGTTGTGTTGCCTCGCTGTTCTTTCTTGTATTTAAAACATTTTGATTTTTTGTGTCCACTGCGTTGGCAAAAATCACAAACAGGTACCTTTTTAGCCTTACGGTATTGTTGCTTTGACAAAAGGGCCATATCGTCTCTGCTTTCAGTCCTTCGTCGACGTTCTTCTTCTTGCAACAACCTGGTTCGTACTAAATCACTGGATATTATACCTGTGTAGGCAACCGCTTCGAGACTGGAAACTATTATATCATATTCTTGTGGAAGGCCGCTTAAAATTATCTCCGCCACTTCAGCATCCTCTATGGTACGACCAATATCTACCAATTGTTGTACAAGAGTGGTAATATGTTCAAAGTATTTCTCCATACTATTAAAATCGGCATATGAAGCGTGATGTAATAGTCTCAACAATGCGACACGCCTCCCGAATCCTTTGTCTTCAAAGACTGAGCTTAATTTGTTCCACGCTTGCTTTGCTGTAGTAACATTTCGTATATATTGCACACATATAGGTTTAACAGATAAACTTATACGAGCGAGCGCGCGTAAATCCTTTGCAGGATCGACAGGCTCAGCTCCTTCAACACAAGACCACAAATCTTCTATGATGAGTAAGTGACGCATGTTAAATTTCCAGATTACGTAATTACTCACGCCTTCTAGCTTTTCATGATGCAGATATCCACTCGCAACAGGATTCGCAGAAGCCATTTTTGATGAGCTCTGGTGACAATGGGTGACAACGTGTTACCACGCGGTCCACGCAGTAGATGTATTTTCTCAAAATTTTCACCAAATCTTGTAAATCGCGTGATCGGCCTATAACCTCTTGAGTTTATTAAGGTTATACATGTAGTATAAATAAGAGTCACAGTGGAATTGCTAAGTTTTATTAAAACAATCAAAGCTAATTTACATTTTGCGTGTTCCCTATCGCAGAGCTGGCGGAAAAGAGTGATTGTCACAGACAATATATTATAAACTAAGATGACATTGACAATTGACATTAATAGGTACACTATGGTTGTGAGTGCAGACAGATAATTATAAAATAATTAAGATTAGCAATATATTAATATTGCCTGCCCAATTGCAATTATCACTTTACAACAACTTTCCTATTGATACTTTCATTTTCATCATCGTCATACCTCATGACCAACCAACCGATCAACCGATGAACTTCCACTCCTGGACGTAGGCTTCATATAAGAACTTCCAAACACCACGATCTTGAACCGCCAGCATAACGGGGCGGGGAGCCGCTGGATGTCATCATTCCAATTAGTCGACAGAAGTGGACTGATATTGCATATTATTTTTTTTTTTTTCTTATTTATTTGTTAGTCCTTTTTTAATTTTTAACAAAATTCAATTATAAAAATATAATACAAAACACTAGTAAAAATTATAAAAAAAATCAACCCGACATTTGAGAAAAAAATCGACCGAAGAAACCAGTGGTTAGGGTTCCAGAGTGACGCACCTCCTCCTAATAAATGCCGTCTCTAGAATCACTGCCTTCTGTATCTGACCCCTTGATCCAACAATTAAGTGAAAGCTTCTTAAGACGTTGGTTGAAGCTTTCCGGTATCTCCGGTGACTCAACATTCCACATGGCGGTAATCTCGTGAGCGAGGTCCAAACATTTTATTACTTTTTCCTTTTTGTCTTTAACCAGATTATCGTCATTATCCGTCACGTCATTATCCGACGTCATATTCCGTCATTCACGAGGGCACGACGCCTGAGGCGTGGCATAGGAGCGTGGTGGTTCTGTTCTTCAAAAAAGGTGACAACACCTTGCTGAAGAATTACAGACCCATCTCGCTGCTAAGCCATGTTTACAAATTGTTCTCGAGAGTCATTACGAATCGTCTCGCTAATAGGTTTGACGACTTCCAGCCTCCCGAACAAGCCGGTTTCCGAAAAGGCTTTAGTACCATAGACCACATCCATACGCTGCGGCAGGTTATACAGAAGACTCACGAGTATAACCAGCCACTTTGCTTAGCGTTTGTGGACTATGAGAAAGCCTTCGATTCGGTGGAAACCTGGGCTGTGCTAAGGTCATTGCAGAGATGCCGAATTGATTACAGGTATATCCAAGCGTTGAAGTGCTTGTACGAAAACGCCACTATGTCAGTCCGTATTCAGGATCAGACTACGAGGCCAATCCAGTTGCAGCGAGGAGTGCGTCAGGGAGATGTGATCTCTCCGAAGCTATTTACCGCCGCATTGGAAGACGTCTTTAAGCTTCTGGACTGGGGCGGACTTGGCATCAACATCAATGGCGAGTACATCACTCAACTGCGGTTCGCGGATGATGTAGTCATCATGGCAGAGACTCTGGATGACCTTAGTACCATGCTCAATGACCTCAGCAGAGTTTCTCAACAGGTGGGCCTAAAAATGAACATGGGCAAAACAAAAATAATGTATAATGCTCATGTATCGCTCCACCCAGTTATAGTTGAGAACGCTGCACTCGAAATTATAGACGAATACATATATCTAGGACATATGATCCAGTTAGGTAGGTCCAATTTCGAGAAAGAGGTGAACCGTCGAATCCAACTCGGCTGGGCTGCATTCGGGAAGCTTCGCGACATCTTTTCGTCAAAAAAGACAAAAGTCTTCGAACAGTGCGTGTTGCCAGTGATGACCTATGGTTCCGAGACTTGGTCGTTAACTATGGGCCTCATAAGAAGGCTCAGAGTCACACAGCGGGCGATGGAACGAGCTATGTTAGGAGTATCTCTGCGTGATCGAATCAGAAATGAGGAGATCCGCAGAAGAACCAAAGTCACCGACATAGCTCAACGAGTTGCGAAGCTGAAGTGGCAATGGGCGGGGCACATAGTTCGAAGAGCCGATGGACGTTGGGGTCCCAAAGTGCTGGAATGGCGACCCCGCACTAGTAAGCGCAGTGTTGGCCGACCCCCCACCAGATGGACTGACGACATCAAGCGAGTCGCAGGGATTCGCTGGATGCAGGCGGCTCAGTATCGTGATGTTTGGAAGTCCCTACAAAAGGCCTATGTCCTGCAGTGGACGTCCATCGGCTGATATGATGATGATGATGATGAGATTATCGTCATGTGGAACAGTAATATCAACATTTATTTGGACGATACCTATTTACTATTATATTCTACGCTAAACAGGTTTATGATATACAAGAGCCAGACAAATCGCAGCGATCTAACTTTACCAGTAATGCGCTCGTCAGTCTTGTGCCACCAGCACGTGCATCAGCGGAAAACATAGCTAAAGCAAAAGTTGTTGTTTCTAAACTTGAAGCATATGGAGGTGAATTTTTCAAAATTATATTACTATCGTATACTTATTAACAGCCATACTCGATGTGTACTGCGTACCAACAAACAAAATAGAAATGAAGGTAGAAAACGCATGTCATTTTATAACTTATTTATTTAAAATCATGTATTATTTTTCATAAAATATATTAACTATATCTATTAGTTCTAAGCTTATTAATCATTTTTTTTTGTTATTAATTTAAGAATAAGTTAATTATAATTATTGTGAGGTGTAAAATGACTTTTTTTATACCCTCATTTTTAATTTGTTTGTTGGTAAACAGTGCACATCGAATAAGGCTCAATATAGTTATTAAATTTAGTCTTTATTTAAGTACAATATGATAGATGTTTAACTGTTTCTTGCCGGCTCTTCTAAGCAGAACTTGCTTTCCGAACCGATGCTCTTTAAAAATAGTCTAACTTGAAATATAATAATAATAAATTACTAACTGACCCGACAAATGTTGTTTTGCCTTAATGCTACTAAAAATTTGGGCAGGTACCGACATTTACAACGCCCTTGATGCAGCAATAAATATTGTACAAAAAGGAGATCTCGAGATGCAAAGTACAAATGTTTCTTCGGTAAAGAATAATAACAAAACTGATTCAATTGAAAGTAAGTCTAACAATGAGTACCTACTTAATTCTTAGATATTAAATATTATGAATTTGTCCTTGGAACTTTTCCTAGGACTATATTTGAACGATTTTGTACTGATTTCGACTACCTTCTTTGTCTACCCATCTAACAAGTATCCGATCTGCATTTACAGATAAGCTGGAACCCTTTATTATATTTTTATCTGACGGCGATCCAACCGTGGGTGAAACTAATACTGGCCGCATAATCACTCATATGTCCGAGAAAAACACTGGGCCGAATCGTGTACCTATACACTCACTTGCTTTTGGTAAGACATTAAACCCCTTCTTCTTTTTGCCATATTGTATTTGAATATAATATGTTCTATATATTCTTATTCTTTTAATGAAAGAGGTGTCAAAAGATTCAGATGTAATAATTCAAATTGAGACATAGGCTAAATAAATTTTATAAAAAAAATATGACGGAATTTAAACCTCTAAAATTCTAACCTCGAAAAAAATTAAACCGAGATAATCACTATGTGTTTGGTATCAAATGAAAGGTCGTGGCGAGTACATTAGAAATATGTATGTAAATCATACTGTTTAAGTGAAAATATATCTTTGAAATGCGATCGTAAAGTGCGCGCGGTCCAGTCGTTTCATATCAGAATGCGACGATGTAGGTACTCGTAGGTACTAGTAGATATTGCAAGGCTAGGCTCAATCGGGTAACGGAAAAGTATTAAATAAAAATAAAGTTTAAAAACTATAACCCGACTACGTAATAAATAAATTAATTAAACAAATAAAAAAACTGAAAAGAAAAACAACAAGCTCAGTCCAGAAGTGTAGAAAGCAATAGGGATGATGACAGTTTCTTAAATTGTAAATAAATTAAGAGTATGCTAATAGTAAAGCAATTTTGTAAAAGTAACAGGGTATCTGCGATCATTACTTTCGGAGCTACAGGGATTTAAAGGGTCAGATTTGCGGCGCTGCCGCGGATCCCTAAAAAACGCTCCATACAAAATGACACGATTTAGTGACGTCGTTGGCTCGCTAATCGTTAGATTTGTATGGGCGTTCAAACAAAATTACTAATATCTTTGTTATTTGTGCGTTTATGTTTATAGTTCATTTATTGAAAAATGTCACATTTAATGTAAGGAAGCTAAAACTGTATGAATTTTTATCTAATTACGATAAAAAAAATTAATAGATTTTGAAATTTTATAATCTTATTTATTTTGCAAATATCCAGACAATCTTTGCTTTTTATGTATAAATTAGTTAACATTGACCTTATTTACCCGAATGTATCATAAAAATCAATATATTCAAACCTAGTCATCATCCCCAATAGAAAACAGTCGGGACCTTATAGATATTGGATGGAATGATTTTGTTCTACATTATTTAATAGAATCAGATAGATATATCTTTTTATATCTATCTGATTCTATATTATGAATGGAGTTAAGCTCGTGTTTCATTCTTTCAAAATGTTGTACCAGGTGACGATGCGGACCGTACGTTTCTCCGCAAGCTCTCTCTCCGCAACGACGGCTTCATGCGGCACATCTATGAAGCGGCGGATGCGGCGCTGCAACTGCGGGACTTCTACCGACAGGTGTCCTCGCCGCTGCTCTCTGACGTCAAGTTCGTCTATCCTCGCAGTCAGGTTAGTATTAGAAATCATATCAAAACAAAATAATTTTCTTTTAAGAAGGCTTTTATAGAAGCACTTTTCAAAACTCAAGTCTACCAGTAAATAGTGACTCTAGTTCGGTTCTGAATCGAGATTTCATCGATAATAGCTGGCAAAAACTCATCATGGCAGCAGAAATTTTTAAATTACAGTTCATTTATGTGCAGAAGATAGGAAAATCGATTGCTAAGAGCCGTGATAGCCAGTTGATATGACCTCTGCCTCCGATTTTGGAGGGTGTGGGTTCGAATCCGGTCCGGGGCATGCACCTCCAACTTTTCAATTGTGTGCATTTTAAGAAATTAAATATCACGTGTCTCAATCAGTGAAGGAAAACATCGTGAGGGAACCTGCATAGCAGAGAATTTCTTAATGCTCTGCGTGTGTGAAGTCTGCCAATCTGCATTGGGCCAGCGTGGTGGACTATTGGCCTAACCCCTCTCGTTCTGAGAGGAGACTCGAGCTCAGCAGTGAGCCGTATATGGGTTAATAACGACGAATTACCAGTTGATTAGAAAGTAATCTATAAATTTTAATGACCTCTTAGATAAAGGAAGGATCCCTCAGCCGAAGCCAGTTCCGTACAATAAATGACGGCTCGGAAGTAGCAGTAGTGGGAAAAATCGCTGATGACGTCAATGAAATAACGCCGCAAATGCTAGCCTTGAGATCGGACAGTGGTGGTCGAGCTCGGGTACGTTATTTCACAGTTGGTCTGCTTACTAATATGTTCATAAAAGCTTCGCCACTCCTGACTCTTTGTCTACAGCATCCCTGTTTGCATTAAAATAGGTATCTAAACTCTATATTGGAAACTTGATGATGTGCAAACTAAAAATCTTCGCAACGTTCTATTTTGCAGATACCGTACGAAATAAATGCTAAAGTACCGGTGATTCGTGGCAAGAATGAATATTTCCCGTTAGAGCGACTCTGGGCATATCTGACTATTAAGCAGCTGCTGGACAAAAGAGATGCCGGTGATACAAGTCTGAGTGAACTGGGAGACGATGGCCCAAAAGAGAGTCCCGAGAAGAAAGCCCTGGCTATAGCGCTAAAGGTAAATTGTATTCTTAAACGTTCAAAGGTATTGGAAGAGTTCTTACTTGTTTATTTAATGTCTGTTTCTAGTTCTCATTCGTCACGCCTCTGACGTCACTTGTGGTGGTCCGGCTGAACAAAACCGATGTCAAGGATGAGAATCTTGTAGATGCCGAGACAGTTGACGAACCGCGTAAGTTTAAAATGTCAAAACGACTATTAAGTAAATTCATCATGTATTTATTTGATACACTCAAAAAGTGCTCAAAATTATGGCAAGGAGTTTTTTTGTAGCACGCGTATATTTTGGAGAGTAATTCGTATGTCTTATAATTTATACCTATTATATTTATTAAAATAAACAATTTCGCTAATATACATATTTTATATAAACTATAATTAAAAAATAAATAAAAAATACATTAAATCCACTTCTTACAACTTTGCAGATTTTTTAGCATACAGGCACGCAGCGGCGCCGCCGATTGCTACCTTGAAGACGACCTATAAAGCTGAAAGTACTCGTAAGTACACAATTGTGAAGTATCAAAATTATTTTATTAAAATATTTTAAGAAGTATTTAACTTACATGTTTATTTATTTGTCACAGCTACCGGATTAAGCATTGCTTCCGATGCTGGACCTGTCCTGTTTGCTGTATCAAGTCAGTAACTAGTTTTTAATATACTAGCAAACGTCGCGCGATTTCACCCACTTGGTTCCTATTCCTGTAGGAATACGGCGATGAAATGTAGCCTATGGCACCCGGGGATCGTGTAGCTTCCCAGTTGTGAAAGAATTTTTGAAATTGGTTCAGTAGTTACAGAAAATACTCAATACAAACAGACAAATCTTTCCTCTATAATATTCGTATAGATAATGTTCAAATTATGAAATGATGTTTTTTAATTGTGGGCGGTTCCCCACAGCTGGATCCCATAACTCCAAACATAATTTTTTCAACTGACCAGATTTTTTGTTGAACAGCCAGTAGATTTTTCTGTGAAACGCTCTGTGAAGAGCTTTCTGCTTGGTAAACAAATGCTTTTTTTCATTCCCAAGCCGCCATCCAAATAAAGTTCCAGATACTTAGCTTCTTCTGCTTGTGAAATTGGCACGTTGTTTAGCTTAACTGAAAAAAAGGTGAAAAAATGCCTCATAGCAAATGAGACTTGTGTGTAACCACCTCTTCTGTCAAGAGTAAACCAAAGGTAAAAAGGAGGTACAATGTCGGACCCAGAACGCTTCCTTGGGGTACTCCTGCATTTATAATAATATTATTATTATGAAGATTTGTGAGTCTTGCTTGACATAGAAATACCTATGTACCAAATACGACTGGGTTATATAATACCATTAGTTAAACATATTATAAACTTTTAAATTATTATATATAATAATTATATTATCATTGAGTATGTATAATAATATGATTTTGTGTTTCTAAATAGGCAAACGCTTCAGCAACGGTGCTTATGGAACTCAATTTGGTAAGTGCAAATAGTTATTTACACGATAGATACCTATTCAATCTTGATTTGAATATACAACATGGGTATACCATGTTGTATATTCAAATCAAGTTGGTAGGGAAAATTCTCAATTCTCTGCGTGTGTGAAGTCTACCAATTCGCATTGGGCAATCACGGTGGACTATTAGCCTAACCCCTCTCATTCGGAGAGGAGATACGTACTCAACAATGAACCGTATATATAATAACCGTAATAACCCATATTAATAAGGAAAACAAACTTTAACGTAAATATTGCGACGAGACTAGCCGTGTAAAGATCTCTGAAGAATTAACGAAAGTCGTATGGCAACCAATGAAAATTATTTTGAAAAAATCCCTATTTTAATAGGGGCAATCCTTGTGACGTTTCCGAACACGAATATTTTATCTAATATCGTGTCTTATTATTCCAATTATGAAATTAAAAAAAACATACATACAGCCGAACGTAGAACCTCCTCCTTTTTGGAAGTCGGTTAAAAAATATATTATAATTTAGCATAAATTCCTTATATTCTTTTTATTAATTTAATTTACATAAATATTTAACTTCTTATGTTTCCTGAGTAAGTACAATCATTCTTTTTTATTAATTTCAGTCGGTCAGACCCAGGGGGGATACGGTGCATTTGGTAAGCACATCTTGTCCTATAATTAACCTATTATACTTCTCTACTACCTAATGGTGTAGGAAAAATATCCTGAGGGAACCTGTATATGTGAGAATTTTCTCAATTCTCTGCGTGTGTGAAGTCTGCCGATCCGCATTAGGCCAGCATGGTGGAATATTAATTAATTACTAATATTACATACACAGCATTATTATAAATTCCGAATTACAGCAATTAAATTTCATTTGATTGCTGTAATTTCGAAAAAGTCAGACTGGGCTGGCTAATTTTTTGCGCAAGGAACAGTGTGGCTGACCAGCGCGGAAACGCAGCCATTATTCTTGCCTCCATTCCACGTGGACATGATTTTTACAGTTTTTAAAAATTAGGATAATTTAGCATAAGTTCCAATACATTCTCGATATTTAAAATTTACAGAAATATTCAACTTCTTATGTTGCCTGAGTAATTGCAATCATCCTTTTTTATTAATTTCAGTCGGTCAGAGCCATGCGGAACACAGTTCATCTGGTAAGTCAGCACTTCTAGTCATATAATTAACCTATTATACTCGTAGCTCTCACTATACCTTCGATAACCGCATGAGCTTCTCCATGCACGTTAACAAAGCGAGAAAAAAGGCCGCATACGTTATGCACCGCCTTTACGGTATGATAAATAAGAAAAGTAAATTGTCCCTTCGCTCAAAGCTAACGCTTTATAAAACTACGATCCGTCCGATCTTAACCTACGCTAGTGTAGTGTTTGCCCACCGTCCCAAAGCGACCCTCAGGCCGCTTCAAACCCTACAGAATCGTTTTCTGCGTCAAATCACGGGCGCGCCGTGGTTTTTACGCAATAATGACCTATGGAGATCTATGGAGATCTAGAATTACCGACAATAGCTAAGTACATGAAACAGCTCTCTCAAAACTATTTTAACAGAGCTGCCATCCATCCCAACCAACTAGTGGTTGAGGCCTGCAATTACACTCCCAACCTAAACGCTAACTGCAAGCAGAGGCGTCCCAAGAACGTCCTTTACGATCCAGACGATGACATAACAACCGACAATGCTTCCCAGGTAACACAATTACAAGCTACACAGCGTCTTCGCCGGCGAAGACGAGGTCCCCGATATCTAACGTCACCCGGACGTGGGTTTTCTAACTCACGATCTTGGGGGCGTCCGGACTGATTCACTCAGGTCACGGTTACCTCCTCCAGAATGGCCCCCTAAGCCGAGGTCCGAGTCTCATAGGAGACGCCCTTAGAGAGCCGTTCCGTCCTCTATCTTTCTTTCAGCCTTCGGGTCACAACAGGCGATGCTTCTGCGCTCGCCCAACCCCCCCGGTGACGCCGTAGTGGTTCCGCAGATAGCTATCGGCACCTACTCAGACAGGAAAAAAAAAAAAAACTATACCAAACGGTGAAGGAAAAACATCGTGAGGAAACCTGCATACCCGAGAATTTTCTTAATTCTCTGCGTGTGTGAACGTCTGCTAATCTGCAGCCAATCCAATGGGTCAGCGTGGCGGACTAATGCCTAACCCCTCTTATTTTGAGAGTAGACATTAAACATAGACAATACAGTGAAAGTGTTCAAAACAGCCAATAAAAACACCCGAAATAGAATTCATATCCGGTGTAGGCTGTCAATGTCATGTAATATTGTCAAATGTCAATGAGACACATGTTAAAAAGAAACATTAAATCGTAGACAGAGATGCATTAAACAAAAAAATCCTTAAATTGCTTTAAAACGCCCTAAACGAAAGCTACTACGCGAAGATCACTGACAATCTGTCAGGGTGTGAGTTACAAGCATGTTGTAATGAAAAAAATACATTTTATAATTAATACATAATAAAAAAATGCGGGTTCCATACATTTTTTTATTTTGGGTTTCAAGCCTTTTTTGTTCTTTTAAGATAAAAATAATTTGTTCTGCGCGCACTTTACGAATATTTTTGATTATTTTTTTTAAATTTCAGGTTTTAGCTACCACAGTTCGTCAGGCCAAAGTAAGTTATGAATTTAAAAATGTTTTTATATTATAATGCGTGTGTGTGTGTAGTGTGTGACGAGTATAGTCCATTTACTAATTCCGTAGAATTCTGACATTTCTATTTCCGTTTCCGGTGTTTCTATATGTAAAACACTTCTTGTCCTATAATTAATCTATTATACTTCTCTACTACCTAATGGTATAAGAAAAATATCCTGAGGGAACCTGCATATGTGAAAATTTTCTCAATTCTCTGCGTGTGAGAAGTCTGCCAATCCGCATTGGGCCAGCATGGTGGAATACTAAATAATTACTAATATTACATACACAGTATTATTGTAAATTCCGATTTACGAAGAGATTAAATTTCATTTGATTGCTTGTAATTTCGAAGAAGACAGACTGGGCTGGCTATTTTGCGCAAGGAACAGTGTGGCTGACCAGCGTGGAAACGCAGCCATTATTCTTGCCACCCTTCCACGTGGGCATGATTTGTTTAGTTATTAGGAATTAGGATAATTTAGCATAAGTTCCTTATATTCTTACTCATTATTTAAAATTTACAGAAATATTTAACTTCTTATGTTACTTGAGTAAGTGGTAATAGAATCGTCCTCTTTTATTAATTTCAGGCAGTCTGAGCCAGGGAGGATACAGTTCATCTGGTAAGTCAGCACTTCTTTTCCTATAATTAACCTATTATACTAGAAAAACATCGTGAGGAAACCTGAATACCTGAGAATTTTCTTAATTCTCTGCGTGTGGGAAAATCTGCTAATCTGCAGTCAATCCAATGGGCCAGCGTGGTGGACTAATGCCTAACCCCTCTTATTTTGAGAGTAGACATTAAACATACACAATACAGTGAAAGTGTTCAAAACAGCCAATAAAAACACCCGGAATTGAATTCATATCCGGTGCAGGCTGTCAACGTCATGTAATATTGTCAAATGTCAATATTACACATGTTAAAAAGAAACATTAAATCATAGACAGAGATTAATTAAACAAAAAAATCTTTAAATTGCTTTAAAACGCCCTAAACGAACGCTACTACGTGAAGATCACTGACAATCTGTCAGGGTGTTAGTTACAAGCATGTTGTCATGATAAAAATTCTTAATTAATGTTGTCAGCTAATGAAAAAAATACATTTCAAATAATTAATTAAAAAAAAAATACGGGTCCCACAATTTTTTTTATTTTGGGTTTTAAGCCTTTTTTGTTCTTTTAAGATAAAAATAATTTGTTCTGCTTAGTTGACACTCGGAATAAAGGCCCAGCCTCCATACAAAATTGAGACATATTCTTTATCAAAATCCTGAAAGAAGACGTACGAGTATACTCGTGACTCGTACTATAAATTTATATAGATGCCCGTAGAGTGCGCACAAGATAAGTCAGTATGCGACTAGTGGTGCACTTGATGCCAGCTTAGCTGCGATCTCTTTTATCCACCTAGAAAGACGATATTGGCCACGCGCAGGCCAAAGTAAGTTATGAATTTAAAAATGTTTTTTTATATTATAATGCGTGTGTGTGTGTGTGTATGTGTATGTGGGTAGTGTGTGACGAGTATAGTCCATTTACTAATTCCGTAGAATTCTGACATTTCTATTTCCGTTTCCGGTGTTTCTATATGTAAATCACTTCTTGTCCTATAATTAACCTATTATACTTCTCTACTACCTAATGGTGTAGGAAAAATATCCTGAGGGAACCTGTATATGTGAGAATTTTCTCAATTCTCTGCGTGTGTGAAGTCTGCCGATCCGCATTGGGCCAGCATGGTGGAATACTAAATAAACACTAATATTACATACACAGCATTATTGTAAATTCCGATTTACGAAGAGATTAAATTTCATTTGATTGCTTGTAATTTCGAAGAAGACAGACTGGGCTGGCTATTTTGCGCAAGGAACAGTGTGGCTGACCAGCGTGGAAACGCAGCCATTATTCTTGCCTCCATTCCACGTGGGCATGATTTGTTTAGTTATAAGGAATTAGGATAATTTAGCATAAGTTCCTTATATTCTTACTCATTATTTAAAATTTACAGAAATATTTAACTTCTTATGTTACTTGAGTAAGTAGAATCATCCTCTTTTATTAATTTCAGGCAGTCAGAGCCAGGGGGGATACAGTTCATCTGGTAAGTCAGCACTTCTTATCCTATAATTAACCTCTTATACTCGTAGCTCTCTACTATACCAAACGGTGAAGGAAAAACATCGTGAGGAAACCTGCATACCTGAGAATTTTCTTAATTCTTTGCGTGTGTGAACGTCTGCTAATCTGCAGTCAATCCAATGGGCCAGCGTGGTGGACTAATGCCTAACCTCTCTTATTTGGAGAGTCGACTCGTGGTCAATAGTGAGTCGAATATGGGTTAATGAGATTTAGAATTATTTTGAGAGTAGATATTAAACATAGACAATACAGTGAAAGTGTTCAAAACAGCCAATAAAAACACCCGGAATAGAATTCATATCCGGTGTAGGCTGTCAATGTCATGTAATATTGTCAAATGTCAATAAGACACATGTTAAAAAAAAAACATTAAATCATACACAGAGATGCATTAAACAAAAAATCCTTAAATTGCTTTAAAACGCCCTAAACGAACGCCACTACGCGAAGATCACTGACAATCTGTCAGGGTGTGAGTTACAAGCATGTTGTCATGATAAAAATTCTTAATTAATGTTGTCAGCAATGAAAAAAATAAATGTATTTTTTTAAGAATATTAAGTTCATGTACCGTCTTTAAGAGTTGTATCCTGTACAGTATATTTGTATCATAGCTTTTCTGCTAAATTAAAAAAAAAATATCGTCGAATTGAGAACTTTCTCCTTTTTTTGAAGTCGGTTAAAAATAAAGATTTTTTATTACCTACGCAAGTTCAAGGACATTAATTAATGCTATACTTAGCATTAACAATAATCCATGTAACACTTTAATTAATGTGTTTCATGGGTTATTCTATAGAATAATGAAATCCAATCATTTTAGATTTGAACAGTTTTTAAAATATTTAAAAACACAAGACACCATTGAATAATATTGAAAATTACTGATACGACGCTTCGTGTGACTCGTGTTTGATTCTGTGGCTTTTTAATCTGTGCTTTATTTCAAAATATAATATTTTTCATTTCAGACTTCAACCCATTATTACCTGGTAAGTTTTAACTTGCTACTTTGTAAATTAAGTCTCAATAGCTCAACGGTAAGAGCGGTCGGTCTCATCACCGAAGGGTGGTGGTTCAATCCTCACCCCGTTGGTCTATTGTCGTACCCACTCCTAGCACAGTCTATCCCTACTAGTTGGAGGGGAATGTGGATATTGGTTGTATCATAAAAGATATGACAAATATATTTATTCTGTTTTTTATTATCTTATGCAATTACTCGAAGACGCCTGAACCGATTTAATAATGATTATTTTTTTGTTTGAAAGGGTATAGTCCTGAGATGGACCCACTGTCATCATGTCAGGATGTGATGATAGATTTCTGGAGTAATCGAGGGGAACTTTAAAAAATTGTAAGCGCAATTAAAGCGCTTATTCATTACTTTATTAAGTACTTTAAAGCACTATAATTTAATGAAGGTCTGAAGTCGAAAACCGAAACACAGACGACCCTGTGTTCCTTTACCCCTACGTCTACCCTACTCCTACCCTACCCCTATCCTAAAAAAAATCCTACCTAAAAAATAGGAATTACAAATAAATAAAAAATATATATTACATCCCTATTAATCTATACTAATATTATAAAGCTGAAGAGTTTGTTTGTTTGTCTGTTTTTTGGTTTGGTTGTTTGTTTGTTTGCTTAAACGCGCTAATCTCAGGAACTACTGGTCCGATTTGAACAATTCTTTCAGTGATAGATAGTCCATTTATTGAGGAAGGCTATAGGCTATATACTATCCCCATATTCCTACGGGACCGAGAACCACGCGGGTGAAACCACGCGGCGTCAGCTAGTAGTATAATATTTTGTGGTTTGTTTTGGAGTCCAAATCTAATTTGGTTGCAGGAAAAGTATAAATAAATTCAATATAAATTTGGTGTTATGTGAAAAAGCAATTTCTTATTCCAGACCCAGGCCAAGTTTTTCTACCGCCGTCGCAGCCGCCGCCGCTGATAAGTAAGTCGAAATATAAAATAAATTATTTCGATAAAAGTATTAGGTAGGTATAGTTTATTTTTATTATTTTTTTTTTCTCGTTATAATAAGTAAAGTGAATAAATATACCAATCAACATCGTCGTCTTCATATCTATATACTAATATATCAAACCTCCATGGAGTTGCTGAATAGGGTAAAACTTGCTGTGCCGAACAAAAATGCTAGATCTCACATTAAAAATAAACTAACTTTTAGGCCAAGAATCACAAAAACTAATCTGGGGAGAAATGCTCCTATTGAAAGAATAGTGAGATCGTATAATAATATTTTTAAAATGGCAAATCTGGATATTTTCAATAGCAGTTCTAATTCTTTTAAAAGTAAAGTTAAAAAACATATGTCGATGAATAATGTACTTTAAATGCATTCTGTTTTTGTTTTAAATGTAATTTCTTATTGTTAATTCCCATTATTATTGTTGTAATTAAATTTTTTTTCTTTCTTTCTTTTAGTTTCTTTTTTTTTTTTAGTGGTAGGTAGATTTAGTTTTTGTTTCTTTTTTTTTAAATTAAGAATTGTATTAAAAGAAACGCATGTTGAGTTAGCCTGTAAGTGGGGTGTACAATGTAGCATATTACTTTTTAATGCATGTTATGTTTAATTAGTCATAAGTTTTTTGTATACAACGTTGGCTTCCGAATAAATAAAATAAAATAAAATAAAAATAAAATAAAATAGATGCTATACATATTTATGACGTATGGGAAATAAGCTGAGGATGTCGCTACGCGCAGGTCGTACTTTTTTTTTTTATTCTTTACAAGTTAGCCCTTGACTACAATCTCACCTGATGGTAAGTGATGATGCATGATCTAAGATGATCTAAGATGGAAGCGGGCTAACTTGTTAGGAGAAGGATGAAAATCCACACCCCTTTCGGTTTCTACACGACATCGTACCGAAACGCTAAATCGCTTGGCGATACGTCTTTGTCGGCCAAAGTCTCCCACCAGCCAGACCTGGAGCAATTAAGAAAACCTCAATCGGCCCAACCGGGGATCGAACCCAGGTCCTCCATCTTGTAAGTCCACTGCGTCCAAGACGCGTGAGGCAACTTCAGGTGGGAGGGAAGCGCGCGCGGTTTGATTCACCGTCGCCACGCCGCACCGCTACCGCTGATATCTAAAATCTTGCGCATCTAAACACACGATGTTCTAGAAAGTTATAAAAATTGCATCCGACTGTACCTCTGCACTGACCACTAGAACAGTGAAGAAACCATAGACAGAAGCAATGGGTGTGTTCAAAAGGTATAGGGATAATGACAGTTTTTTAAATTGTATATAAATTAAGAGTATGCTAATAGTAAAGCAATTTTGTAAAAGTAACAGGGTATCTGCGATCATTACTTTCGGAGCTACAGGGATTTAAAGGATCAGATTTGCGGCGCTGCCGCGGATCCCTGAAAAACGCCCCATACAAAATGGTACGATCTTATGACGTCGTAGGCAATTAATGATCGTTAGATTTGTATGGGCGTTTAAACAAAATTACTTATATCTTTGTTATTTCTGCGTTTATGTTTATCTATACTAATATTATAAAGAGGTAAAGTTTGTAAGTTTGTAAGTTTATCACATTCTTTAAATGGGGTAATCTTCGGAACTACTGGTCCGATTTCAAAAATTCTTTCACCAGTAGAATGCTACACTATCGGGGAGTGCTATAGGCTATATATTTTATATAGGTATCATATATATTAGCCGAGTTATCACAGTTTTTGTAATACAGGTCGGACCGAAAATCCTCTTAAACAGACTTATTCGCATGCGCTGCCTTAACTATTGTGTAAAATTTAAATTAATGCATAGAGACTTATTAAATTTAATTATTAAATTTAATTAAAATAAATTGTTTAATAATCACAAGGATATTATGGAGATAAGATTTGCCCTTTACAGTATGTTAATTACTTAAATAGTTTCGGAGATAATACAAAATTTCCAAAAGACGCAGAAATTCCGCTATATGACGCCCCGCGCTTTCATTTACGTAGTTCCCGTTCCCGTGTGAATATGGGGATCAAACATAGCCTATGACACTCGCAAATAACGTAGCTTTCTATTGGTAAAACAATTTTCCAAATCGGTCCAGTAGATCCAAAGATTACCTCCTACAACCACACAAACTTTACCTCTTTATATTATTAGCATAGAAGTCTCTATTTCCCTTTGTCATCGCACCACTCTCGAAGGGCTGGACCGATTTTGCTAAGGGTAGGAGTAAGATAGAGATTTTATAGAGTAGGGTAGGGTACGGGTAGGGAAGCGTAGGGGTAGTGTAGGGGTAGGGTGGGGGTAGGGGTAGAGGTAGGGTAGGGGTAGGGTAGAGGTACGGGTAGGATAGGGAAGCGGTAGGGTAGGGTCAGGATAGGCGTGAGATAGGGGTACGGGTGGGATAAGGGTAGGAAAGGGATAGGGTACGGGGAGGGTAGTGGTAGGATGGGGGTAGGGTAGAGGTAGGGGTTGGGTAGGGTAGGGTTGAGGTAGTGGTAGGGTAGGGTAGGGGTAGTAGTAGTAAAGTTGACATCGAATTTTACGCGGACGAAGTCGCGGGCGTCCGCTAGTAGTTCATATATTAAAAAATGTCACATTTAATGTAAGGAAGCTAAAACTGTATGAATTTTCATATAATTACGATAAAATATTTTGAAATTTTATAATCTTATTTATTTTACAAATATCCAGTAAATCTTTGCTTTTTATGTATAAATTAGTTAACATTGACCTTATTTACCCGAATGTATCATTAAAATCAATAAATTCAAACCTAGTCATCATCCCCATTTTCGATTGTGAGATGGTCAATTTCAGTCTATTCGCCATTGCAATCTGTTAAGCTATTCTTTTTAACGATACTTTTATAACTCGCAAGTTCGAGTTTCCAATTCATATATCTCTCTCTCTGTTTAACACGATACTATAGAATGAGAAAGATAGCGGTGAATTCGAAACTCGTACTTGCGAGTTATGAATTTTACGCCCTCAGAATAGAGAACTTAGTATTCGAGAGTTTACGGCTTATCTAATGTACATAGTCATCACCATCATTAACAACCCATATTCGGCTCACTGTTGAGCCCGAGTCTAATATACTCCACCACGCTGGCCCAATGCGGATTGGCCGATTTCAAACACGCAGAGAATTGAGAAAATTCTCATGTATGCAGGCTTCCTCACGACGATATTCCTACACCGTTTGAGACACGTGATATTTAATTTCGTAGAAAGAACATAACTGGAAAGTTGGAGGTACATGACCCGGCTTCGAATCGACGTGATAGCCCAGTGGTCATGTGGTCACTGGGCTATCACGTCAGCCTAGCCCTATATGAGGAGAGCCCTAGCCCAGTGGTTATGACCACTGCGCTATCACGTCACTCAGTATACATATGAGTATTTATACTAAATCTGAGGCTTTGAGCTAAACTGCAGACGGAGCACGGACAGACAGACGGACATCAACATCATCATCATATCAGCCGATGGACGTCCACTGCAGGACATGGGCCTTTTGTAGGGACTTCACGATCACGATACTGAGCCACCTGCATCCAGCGAATCCCTGCGACTCGCTTGATGTCGTCAGTCCACCTGGTGGGGGGTCGGCCAACACTACGCTTACTAGTGCGGGGTCGCCATTCCAGCACCTTCGGACCCCAACGTCCATCGGCTCTCCGAACTATGTGCCCCGCCCATTGCCACTTCAGCTTCGCAAGTTGTTGAGCTATGTCGATGATTTTGGTTCTTCTGCGGATCTTCTCATTTCTGATTCGATCACGCAGAGATACTCCTAACATAGCTCGTTCGCCCGCTGTGTGACTCTGATCCTTCTTATGAGGCCCATAGTTAGCGACCAAGTCTCGGAACCATAAGTCATATAGCAAAACTATAATGTTTTCTTATTCATATTTCCGTACCTATAGTCATCGGACTAGTATTACTGAGACGGGCAGCGTGACGTCAGGAATGTGTATTCAGCAATGAAAATCTTCGTATAATTCCAACAAAGTGTATTATCACCAACAAAGATCGCGCTCGACTGACTACCAGACGACAAAATAATTACCGACTATGACTCAAACAGTTTTACAATTCAAAATGGTTTCTGTATCTTACAACTACTTTTTAATTATACAGTTTTACGGCTTATTCTAATATTATGAAATTAATATCATTATAATATTTAAATTAATTATAAAATGTAAATAGTTTACTTTAATCTGAGTTTAAATAATAAAGCTAAAGATAGAATCTTTAGGTTTAGTCAAATCAGTATCTTATAAACGAAAAACTGTAATCATGACATTGAAGAATTATTATCAGCAAATAACAGACAATGTTTATAATAACATATAGATAGTTTAGTATATTTATAGTTTGTTAGATGGAACTCGCAGGCCCTCGTAACACTAGGTACTGAAATATTTTATAGTCAGCTTGTATTCTAAGTTGATAAACTACTGAGGTTGCGTTCATACAACGCATTAGTATCTACTTGTAGATATTTTTCCGTAAATTTATAAATTAGTAACTGTTGATTATTTTTAGGGAGTCCCGTACATAAAAGAATAAAACGAATCCTTATAAGATCACTTTCTTGTTCGTCTGTCTGTCTGTGGAGACCCTATAAAACCGAATGCGTGTTGTTAGTTAGTTATTAGTGTAATGAAGTTGAAAATCAAGTTTTAAACTCAATTACGCGTTTTTATAATAAACTGCCACATGAAGCCACTGAAATGTCTCTCAAAAAGTTCATTCAAAATGTTTATTAAACGCAAGCTTTTAGGAAAGACTTATTATAGTGTTAATGATTATATAAATAATAAAAAACTTGGTGTTAAAGTGTATTAAACGACTGTGTGCTTAGTTTAAAATAAGTTTGTAAAATGGTGGTAAACAAAAAAAAAAACTTTGGCTGAGTTTGTTGTGGGCTCTTCTCGGACCAAGGCTCGTTTGGAACCCTCGTAACTTTAATTTTAAGTTTTCGACTATTATTAACACCATTAGATTAAGTTATGACATAATCCTGACATTTCAAAAGTGCTTGTAAAGTAAGCATAATTGAAATAAATGAATTTTGAATTTTGACCACAAGCCAAAGAAAAATCTCAAACTGCACATTGGTAGTTTAATATTTTAACAAACACGAGGTCTGAAATTCGAGAAATGCACGGCAAAACTGCGCATTTCTAATCCTGAACTATTAGCGAGTCCGACTAGCACTTGTTCGGTTTATCTTTTGCATTTTTACATATTTTTTTTATTTTTTTTCGTGTCCTGTATGTACGGATGTAGTTACCACCACCCCTACGACGACTACTCTTAATGCTGAGCTACAAGCAGTGTATCATCTAGAAGGCTACGAGTGGGCACTCGATAACATAAATACCAACGAAGACGCCTTCATGTGGATTGATTTTCAAGGATTGCAAGTCACCCTGAAGCTCTCCAAAGATGCCAATGTAAGACTATGACATTTCTTATCCTATATAAACTGCATAAAATATTATATTATTTGAATAGGTATTTTATTATTTGTTATTTAAACACGCGTGTACAATTATAACAAATAATGAATTAACGAATGACAAAGACACTTTATCATTCGTTAGTATTATAGGACTCAAAAGTGATTACAAATGTAAGAAAACTAATGTCGAACAAAGGTTATGATTCACAAAACTTGTCGGGACAACTTAATTAACAAATCAAACTGTAACCAAAATAGAATGGTAGAGAATGACCTTGAGTGGAGTCACGCACTTGTGAACGATGTGTGTAGGGTTAAAGGATCCTTTGAGTCTTAACAAACACCCCCCTTTTTCACTCAAGTCTCTCCCCGCCTATCCTAAGTAACCGATAAAAAATTACACAACAAGAGATGTGGACGGCTCGAACGCCACGAGCACACTGAAGCCCACGCGAGATCGAGCGACGTTATATCCGTCACAGACTACATTTCCTACACTATTTATTAAATAAACGCGGCGATAACATTAGGTATTTTTTAGAACGAAGGTCCTTTACTATAAATGAAACAGATGGAAATCAAACGTAAGGAAAAAGCGTTGCATCCCGCGTTTTATTTCTAAACGGGACGTCTCACGAGGCCAGACGGTTTATTCAATATACCTAAAGTTAACCTCAATTTGTCGATCCATACAGCCCCCTCAAGAACCCGGAGGAGACTACGAGTGTTGGCCTAAGGCACCGGCCAACTCAGAGAAGGGATTGTGGTGCGTGTATCTCACACGATGCTTAGCTGCGCGCAACTACACGTACGATGACTACACGAATAAGTCCTGCTATGTCGACAACAGGTAATTCATTGATCTATCCATAGACATTCGCAAACAGCTGCCTCAAACCGCCGGAGGAGACCACAAGCCAGCCCGCAGCCGGGAGAGTCATCCCACGTACAAAAGGCGGACCAGCGTCCGTGGCACATCGATTCTCTTTCTACAAACGCTAACGCTTCGAAAATGAAAAATATATGGGAATGACATTTACTATCGACAGGTCACGTTATTTTTTTTATTCTTAATAACGGTGTAGGTTAACGATTTATTAATCTGTGGTTAACGGTGTAGGTTAACGATTTAGTTTTAATGTCAGTAATTTTTTTTTGAATTGTAATCTTATCGTTTACTGTTTGTTAACCCAAATAAATAAAAAAAAAAAAAAAAAAAGATAGCTCTCGACTACAATCACACTTGATTAAAAATTTTCATCAAACATTAAATAAACAGATGGGTGAAGATCTGGGAAGAAGAAGATGGGTTAAAGCGGTAAAAAATGCACTTCAGCATATTTTATTACGCACTGTACATAATAATCTATATACCTATATAAAAGAAAGTCGTGTTTGTTACAACACTTATAACTCGAGACCTGCTGGACCGATTTTCATGGTTTTTGATTTTTTGGATTTGTCTCCGCCGAGAATAGCAGATTTTTTTTTTTCCTTTACAAGTTAGCCCTTGACTACAATCTCACCTGATGGTAAGTGATGATGCAGTCTAAGATGGAAGCGGGCTAACTTGTTAGGAGGAGGATGAAAATCCACACCCCTTTCGGTTTCTACACAGCATCGTACCGGAACGCTAAATCGCTTGGCGGTACGTCTTTGCCGGTAGGGTGGTAACTAGCCACGGCCGAAGCCTCCCACCAGCCAGACCTGGACAAATTAAGAAAATCTCAATCTGCCCAGCCGGGGATCGAACCCAGGACCTCCGTCTTGTATATCCACCGCGCATACCATTGCGCTACGGAGGCCGTCAAAAACAATAAAAACTCGAAGAATAAATAATTATGAACGATGAATAATTTTCCTTATATGTTAATTTGTTGTCCATCCTGTCAAATACTGTGATGATTGACATTTATACGTGCGTTCAGAAATACTGACAAATAATTAACATTTTCGCGTGCGTTCATAAATTTATTTTGTGTAAATTAAAGTTTCTATTTCCGAAAACAATTTTCGGATTTATTCTCATATGTGAAGTTTGCACAAAATCGGTTGTCAATTGTCATTTATCACATTTTTTGATAGGAGTAGGGTAATGTAGGGTATGGGGTAGGGAAGAAGTGCAAATAAATAAATAAATAAGTCAAAGCGAAGCTCGACCGGGTCCGCTAGTCTATAATATAAAAATGAATGTATGAAATGTGTTGCTAAGCGCAAATCTCGAGGAAGGCTGAACAGATTTGGCTTATTCTTTTTTTTGTACTATTCCTTGAAGTACAAGGATGGTTCTTGCGAAGAGAAAATTTAAAAAATCTAAGTGGTAGGGTTAGGTGGGAGTAGGGTAGGTTATGGTTAGGAAAGAAATGCACACAAGTAAAAACGAAGCTTGACCGGGTCCGCTAGCGAGTATATAATATTAACACTCTTTACTCTATTTTGTCAACAGGTATGCTGGTGTATGTTGCCCAAAAAATGAAATAGACAGGAAGCTTTAAAATTAAAAAAAAAACAACTAGCTACCTACCTCTACGGTCTACCACACGAGTACAAATTTTATAAATAAGCAAGTAATGGTACATGTTTGTAAGTTTGACCAAAAAATAAAACCTCGCCTCATCTCGTTGCGGAAAAATTAATCAATGTATTACTTGTGGCGCCCCCGAGTCAGGTTTTTAAACATATTTCCCGTCACGTATGTTACTTAATATGTAAATCTTTCAATAATTCATAATATTATAGATTAAATAAAATGGAAGTTTTATTGTACCTACTAAAATGCGTTTTATTTACTTACTAAAATGTTATGACGTCACAAATTTTGCATGAGCATATAAGCATAATTACAAATAGAAAATGAAAAGGTATTTTATTTTAACACAGATTCTTTGTGACTTACTCTATCATAACTTGAAAAGAAGTTCAAAAGAACATTTTACCTTTATTATTATTTTTTTTTATTCTCTCATTTATTTATTAGTCTTTTTTTAATTTTTAACAATGTTGATATAAAAATAAAATACAAAACACTTCGTGTGACTCCGTTATGCCGGAAGTGCGTATTCACCAACCAGGAGGTTCTTAAAGTCCTTTGTAACCTCGACGTGAATAGTCCCGTCCTAGTGGCCCGGATGGAATACCGTATTTATCCATTGTGCCCCTGAGTTAGCTCCAATCTTGACGCGCCTCTCTCTTCATACAGCTCAAATCCCTACATCGTGGAAAGTTGCGAATGGGCAATCAGTACCAAAGAAAGGAAGTCGCGCTGCGCTCCCTGCGTACAGGATTCCCGCTGATCTTTGCTGCTAGTTATCTGATTTCCTAGGGAACGGTCATTTCGAGTATCGTTGATGGTTGCTCATCTGACTTATAGGACATCAATGCCGGTGTACTTCTGGGATCTATTATTTCCGCTACTCTTTTTCTGTTGCATATCAACGATCTGCTCAACCCCGGTATCTTTGGGTATGCAGATGACAGCACAGTATCGGAGAGTTACACATCTAGCCCTAGAGCCAGCGGTGCTGAGACTCTTGAGCTCAGAGAGGTTTTGGTCGACCGCGTGAGCAATAACCTGAAGATAGTGTCAGATTTGGGTGACACCAATTTGGTTAAGTTCTACGCTACCAAGACTCAAGCATGTGTATTTACTGCGAAATGGAGCCCTTTCACCTTGGCTCCTACTTTCCAGAGTATATCTGTTCCAATTAGCGATCAAATTGAGCTTTTGAGTATCACCATTTCATTCAACCTCAATTTCAATAAATGCATCGAATCTAAAGCTGAAATTGCAGCCAAAAAACTGGGAATTCTGAATAAGGTCAAGCAGTACTTCACACCCCAACAACTTCTAACACTCTACTAGGATTTACTCTAAAAATTTGGATTTCCGGCGGTTGTGTTTCCTGACACTTATAATTTGAACACCTTCAAAGCAAAGTGAATAGTCATCTTCTAGGTAAACGAGCTACAACTTAGACCGCATTAATGCTTACCATCAGGCTTAATTGTAGTCAAGCGCTGACCTTTATTGCATAAAAGAAACTTCTGTACTTCTGCTGTTCTCCCACACACATGAGAATATGTATTTTTATATCGATATAATATACTAGCGGTATATCATATCGGTTCGGTATATCGCACATTGGATCCCCAGCAACACTACAAGAGGCGTTCGGCGACCTGGGCGGCCTGCTAAGCTTCTGGAGCGAGCTCGGCTGGCTGGAGTGACTCCAGCGAGGACCAGCACCAAAAGGACCTAACAGCCAACCCTAGTGCCCAAGTGCGGAAAAGGCCCGGGAATAAGAAGAAAAAGAAGATCATATCATAGTAAAATTTACTAAGGTTTGTTAAAAAAACGCATGGTGTGAAAATATTACTGCTTAAAAATTAATATAAAAAAATTTGGGAATGCCCTCTGATTTTTTTTTCGTACGATTTCAGTCTTTAGTTCAACCATTTCTAAGTACTCTCCAACTTCACTAGCCAAACTCTAGCAACCTTTTTTTGTTACACTATGGCTTCACATCTCCAATAATACACTGTAATCTTTGCTTCACAATACATAATTATATCAAGTAAATTTGATATAATTATCCCTGTCAGGGCGAAAGTGGTCAAATCTCTGTTAATCAATGGTACTCTATGGGTCAAATCTTAGATACATATGTACAGGGTGTGGCGTAAATAATGGATAACCCTGTACCTGCCGAAGAGCCTCCAAATGGGCTATTCGAATATAGATTTTTTTTTATTTATTGAAGTTTCGTTTTGAGAAAAATGGCTTAAGTCATGTTTTTATAAAAATGGGTACTTTCACTTACTAATTTTGCTACAGTAATCTCAAATTTTGGAATTTTCTTTTTCTGTTTTTTTTATAATATAGCTTAAGAGTTGTGCTACTGTTATTGATAAGGAATTTCTAATTCGTTACTCTAGTTTTGGCAAAAATTAACATGAAAGTTCAAAAAAGCCTTATTGATTATTCAGTTTGTTAATTTTGTACATCATATGGTTTAAAAAATCTCTATTAGAGCTGATTTGCCCATTATCTTAAAAACATGCTTGCTTAATGCAGATTCCGAAACGGTATAATACTTATTACATATCGCGATATTTACGAAAAAAATTGGCAATAGTCAAGAACATGTCCTTGTTTTATTTTTATTAAGTAAATTATTAAGCTATCACAAACAAATTATCTATTGCAATTTAAGTTGACTAGGTTTACCAGTGGGTGTGTGGGTTGTTTTAAAAAATAAATAAAAAACATAAAACGATTTTTTTTTATTGAAAAAGCTAAAACACAAAAGTTTACATTTTAAACTAAATGTTCAAAATGGCCGCCATTTGCGGCAATGCAGGCCCTGCAACGACGGATGAATGACCTTTTCAGGCGTCGTACAAAGCCAGATCTCTTTATTTCGTCAGCAGCTTGAAAAATCCGGACCTTTAATTGTTCCAGGGATGTTATCTCCGTCTTGTAGACCTTTTCTTTTAAACATCCCCAGTAAAAAAAGTCGAGAGGATTCAGATCAGGAGATCTTGGCGGCCACAAAAACCACTGCCAGATAACCACTGGTTACAAAATGATGGTTGCCCTGCTCACTACGCACGCATTGTCCGGGATCACCTGAATGATGAATACAATGAGAGATGGATTGGTCGTTTAGGACCCATTTTGTGGCCGCCAAGATCTCCTGATCTGAATCCTCTCGACTTTTTTTACTGGGGATGTTTAAAAGAAAAGGTCTACAAGACGGAGATAACATCCCTGGAACAATTAAAGGTCCGGATTTTTCAAGCTGCTGACGAAATAAAGAGATCTGGCTTTGTACGACGCCTGAAAAGGTCATTCATCCGTCGTTGCAGGGCCTGCATTGCCGCAAATGGCGGCCATTTTGAACATTTAGTTTAAAATGTAAACTTTTGTGTTTTAGCTTTTTCAATAAAAAAAAATCGTTTTATGTTTTTTATTTATTTTTTAAAACAACCCACACACCCACTGGTAAACCTAGTCAACTTAAATTGCAATAGATAATTTGTTTGTGATAGCTTAATAATTTACTTAATAAAAATAAAACAAGGACATGTTCTTGACTATTGCCAATTTTTTTCGTAAATATCGCGATATGTAATAAGTATTATACCGTTTCGGAATCTGCATTAAGCAAGCATGTTTTTAAGATAATGGGCAAATCAGCTCTAATAGAGATTTTTTAAACCATATGATGTACAAAATTAACAAACTGAATAATCAATAAGGCTTTTTTGAACTTTCATGTTAATTTTTGCCAAAACTAGAGTAACGAATTAGAAATTCCTTATCAATAACAGTAGCACAACTCTTAAGCTATATTATAAAAAAAACAGAAAAAGAAAATTCCAAAATTTGAGATTACTGTAGCAAAATTAGTAAGTGAAAGTACCCATTTTTATAAAAACATGACTTAAGCCATTTTTCTCAAAACGAAACTTCAATAAATAAAAAAAAATCTATATTCCTATAGCCCATTAGGAGTCTCTTCGGCAGGTACAGGGTTATCCATTATTTACGCCACACCCTGTATATAGGTGTCAAAGTGTCAAAGGGTCAAATATAGTCCGTCACCTTAGACTATTCAGGTTATTAATGGTCGAAGTCAGTCACAAAAAAACTCATATTCTTGGGTAAAAGACAAAAGTGATCTGTAATTTATATGAATCTTCTACATGATTGACATTTAGTGAGATTGACATTGGAATTTGGCAATGACGTTGACATTGTCAATGACAACTGACAATTGGAAATTGGAAATCTTTTGCATTTTTCTGTCTGATTTTCTTTAACTAAAAATTTATAACAGCTCTATTGCGATTTGTGATCCTTCCTCTTTCTCTTTCCTGATCTTAAATTGACTTTTTATAAAAGGTATGGTTAATCTCGTCGATACACTTATGTTAAATACGGTGGCGGAGGGAACTATGAATATTTTACGCAATATCGTAAGTGTCTGCTTTGAACAAAATTATTGTCTATACAGAAACACATCGTATTATCTTTATCGAGCAGATTTGATGATAACAGTATATAAAAATGTATTGCGTCAATGATTCCAGGGACTGTTTAAAAGTAAGCAGCCTGTGAATCCTCCGCCGGCAATTATAATCAAGATGCCTTTATGGGAGCTAGCGCAAGAGGCTGGGCCGTTCGTGCGGCTAGCGGGGATAAGTGGAGCTACGGCCGTGGTTCTAGGCGCTATGGGCGCTCATCGAACATTCCCAGAAACAGAGAGTAAAGAAGACCTTAAGAAAATTTTTGAAACTGCTAACAGATTTCATTTTCTCCACACACTTGCCCTTATGACGGTACCACTGTGCAGGCGACCTTATATTGTAAGTTAATATAACTAATACTCATTGTTTTGTAAGTGTCGTTTAACTTATTATCTACACTTAATATTATATGTGCGAAAGTATGTATGTCTGTCTGTTACCTTTTCACAGCTAAACCGCTGAACCGATTTGAACAAAATTTAGTACACAAATAAAGTCTATCTTGGAGCAGAACATAGGCTACCTTTTAGCATAGGCAAAAGAAGTTGTGGTCGTCCGCTAGTTTATTTATAATATAATTAAATCCTTAATTTACTGAATTATTTACATTACAATATTACAATACAATATACATCATTGACATTGATCCTTCTTTCTTTAGCTTGTCCTTGGGCACAGGCCTCCTCCAGACACTTTTCTTTTGCTTTCCTTCTCCAGGTACCTCTTGTCTGTCTGATGTCTTCTTTGGCAAGGGTGTATTATTTTTACAGTACAAAGCTACAGTAGTAGCTTAAAAATAAAAAAAAATATAATTGAAGAAACCTGCATACCAGAGAAATTTCTTAATTCTCTGCATGTGTAAAGTCTGCCATTCTGCATTGGGCCAGTGTGCTGGACTATTGGCCTAACCCCTCTCAGAGAGGAGACGCATGCTAGGCTTATTGGTGTTAATATTAATTGTAACATGACATAAGAGAATGAAAAGGAGCCAGTGTTGTCTCTATTGTCATGTTAATGCACTTTCGTTTTAGACATGATATTGAGACGAAATAGTGAGCATATACAATATTCTGCTATTCTCAAGTTGTTAAGCCATTTTTTACCAATCTGTCAAATTATCTGAAATAGCATTAATATCAAATATTAATCTAAACTACCACCAAAGATATTGTGCTATTAGATAACACATGAATACAATCAATATGAAATTTTGATGCTTTAAATTTTGTTCTTTATCTGGTTTTAGAAATCAGATTGCAATTTCTGATTAGTGTCTAGGCATGGTGTACATTGATGATTTAAATTTACACAATAAATGATCATGAAGCCAATCCTTATTCCAACAGCCAAATCTGTTTTGTAGTTTCAGCTTATAGGGATAACAAACATTCACACACACAAGAACCTCTAAAATACAAGTATTACTCTGGTGACCCAACTGAATGATTTTTTCTGCTCCATAATTAATTAATGTTTTTTCAAAAATTTCAGCTGTTATAAAATCAAAATATATCCACAGTGAGGTCAAGGTATTGCAGTCAAATCTCTGGGGTCTTAGATATCTACCTATTGTTGAACCCATTTCTATACACTACTGTAGAACTAGTACAGTCATTTGGTTGAAGAAAGGGATATAAATATATATATTATTAAAAGACAGAATGCTTAGTCACACAGCGGGCGAGCGTATCTCTGTGTGAATTTTTGTGAAATTGAATCAGAAATGAGGAGATCCGCAGAAGAACCAAAGTCACCGACATAGCTCAACAAGTCGCGAAGCTGAATGCTGGCAATGGGCTTGGCACATAGTTCGATGAGCCAATGGAATGGCGAGCCCGCACTACAAAGCACAGTGTTAGTTGACCCCCTACCAGGTGGACTGACAACATCAAGCGAGTTGCAGGGATTCGCTGGATACAGGTGGCTCAGTAGCGTGATGTTTGGAAGTCCCTACAAAAGGCCTATGTCCTGCAGTGGATGGCCATCGGCTGATATGATGATGATGATGAAAAGACTTGGTACTTTTAATTACTACAAAGAGTAATGATGCGTTTGAAGATTTTAGCTAGTTAACTAGCAATGCAATTTTCCTTTGCAGGCTGGCACATTCTTTATAGCAGGAATGGGACTCTTCTGTGGCACGTGCTATTACCATGCTTTCACTGGAGAACGCGCATTGCGTCGTCTAACGCCTGTCGGCGGCTCTTTTCTCATTCTGGGGTGGATCGCGATGGTACTGTAGATTTCCTAGTTTGAATATTCTTTTCTAAACAGAAGATGTAAGTAGGATTTCATTCCAGACTTTATAATGTTATGATTTTAGTCATAAGCAGTGGTGTAGCGTAACTTTGTAATGTAGCTTAGTAATGGGGGCAAATGGCCCAGGCGGCATACAATTTGATTAGACATTCCAAAAAAAATTGGAAAATCTAAATGTTCACTCCTCTAAGATTCAATAAACAAAATCTAGCACAAAAGTATGGCTCTTCAAAGCCTGTAATAATGTTGGAATCTTTTCATATATTGTGCCTTTTGATGTGACAATGTCATAAAATTCGATCCCCCGCTCTAGGGTTGCCAATTTTTTTTTACAAGAAATAATAATATTCTGGTCTATGAAGGTACTATACAGTATTTTAGGAAAACGAACATTTTCTTTTGAAAAATGCAACCATTCCATCAATCAGTATTTTCTTATGACGTTGTCACATTCAATTATCGTCAGGAAACCGACTTTACAGACAAACGTGAATTTCAATCTGCACAGTGAAATCCACGCTACGTCACTGTTTATAAGTGACATGTTATTGAGACTTTATTTCACATGTACAGTATGCGTCAAATATGAAGTTGCAACACGCCAAACAGCATATAACTTCTCTGGGATAATTTTGTATCCAGCGCAGCTAGACGCCTCGTGTTCAGATCAGACTTCAAGTTTGGGGCATACTATAACTGTAATCTTTGGTGTTGTGGAAATATATTGTGTGTGTTGGTATTTGTGAGTAGTAAGTTAATATTTATCACATTTAAATTAGTTTATAGGATTAGCTTTTTATCTTTAAAGTTTAAAGACAATTTATCCTTGGGTTTCAATATTTACTATAATAATATATTTATAACAGTTTGTATATTTTGTTTTATATTGTAGTATCATTGTTAGGTGTTCTGAAACCATTAAATATTAGTAAATAATATGCTCAGTAATTTAGTTAAATATTTTATTTATCTCATGTAAGCAAACTGGAATCCCTACGTACAAGTATATTTAAAAAAAAAGTGTCACCTGACTATCACTCTTTTTGTAGATTAAGAACCTGTGACAGCCAGCTCTGTCATTTGCTCAATGCATCATTTGCTATTGATGAAAATTTATCAGCCCACGGTACTCCTACCATGGCGTATGGTAGGCAGCTATCTATATCTTGGCAAATTCGTTTGTAACACTAACAATGGTCCGCGCGGGCCGGGAGAAGGTAGCTATGCTCCGCGCGCTCATCTTTATACCCGCGCACTACCACATACCCACGCAGTCCTTCTCCCGTCGCCCGCATATCATGGGAGTGTCATCAATGAACTTGCCAAGGCTATTGTTTGGTTTGGACCTCAATGATTTTATGATGTAGCAGGTTTCAAGAGTACATGATCTGTGTTCTTGTCTGGCCATTACAGGTTTTTAGTCCTTTTATGATAAGTTTTGGGTAGTACAATTGTAAATAATACAATGTTATGGTAATTATTTTAATTAATTCATAAGTATGTCAGTTTTATTTAAGGACCATTGGTAGATGTTTTTATTTGGATCATTATTGTTGGTGAGGCAATTGTAAAATTTTACTTATAATATTAAAGAAAAATATCCTTGAAATCTATTTTATTTAATCAAAATTATACCTTACTACAATAAATGTTTTTTAATGTCCTTTTGCCAGGTGGAATGTGAACATTGGGCGGACACCATGTTATTGTTAACAACAGTTCTACCGATGTAGGAAAAGTTCAGCAGATAGTGAAATGAAAGAAAACACAGCACTTGTTCAATGTAGTTTACATGGTTTTATTGAAATTGTTACATATTAAATTTTGCACTTTTCTTTATTCATTTACGACTCTTAAACTTTAATCAAAACATACACCGTTTGGTATTAAATGCTAGTATTTAGCGCATAATGGGCTCACAAGGTGACAATGGTATTTCGTAATGTAGCTTATGTAGTAAAATATACGGTAGATATATGTGGCGACCGCTTGGAAATCCTCTAATCGGGCAAGACTATATATATTCCGCTTTCGTTCAAAAAGGACCCAATCTCCGTCGCACACTTAAATTAACATGTCGAGTTATTCCTCTAGTTAAAGAAATATACAAAGCAGTTACATTTAAATTAACACAAAATATAACTATTAACATATCCTCTGTAATCTAAAATCAATCTAAAAGAAAACAAAATATTAAAACAGCACTTTCAGTGTCCATCACAATAGGAAATTAAAAAAAAAACACTCTGATTGCACATATAGACAGTCTTCCCGAGCTTACACTTACAACACAAGTATGCACGAGGTCACTGACCGCACGCACGCGGGGTCGTGCGAGGTCGTGCGGGACAGGCGCCAGGGGCACTTCACGAGAGGTGGAACGAGTGCTGCCCCTCGGAGGCGGCGAGGCGGAGCTTGGCGCGCATGACCTCCGCGCCGCTGTAGTCGGGCAGCTTGAGGTAGTTGACGCACGTCATCACCGACGGCAGATACTCGTCGGGGTCCAGCGACGACTCCAGCGACTTGCGCACCACCGTCAGCGGCGGGTTCAGCGCCTTGAAACCTGACGACACGTATATAACACTAAAATATATGATACTAGCAGAATCGCGCGGTTCCCGTAGGAATAAGAGGATAATAACCTACAGCATAACATATAGTTCGAAGAGCCGATGGACGTTGGGGTCCCAAAGTGCTGGAATGGTGACCCCGCACTAGTAAGCGCAGTGTTGGCCGACCCCCCACCAGGTGGACTGACGACATCAAGCGAGTCGCAGGGATTCGCTGGATGCAGGTGGCTCAGTATCGTGATGTTTGGAAGTCCCTACAAAAGGCCTATGACCTGCAGTGGACGTCCATCGGCTGATATGATGATGATGAACCTACAGCACTAAGGGATAGTGTAGCTTGCAAACAGTGAAATAATTTTTCAAATCGGTTCAGTAGTTGTTGTTGTTGTTAGGCACCACGAGATATGTAGAAGAGCGTTATAGATAAATAATTAAAGCCAGAAATTTTTCCAATTACAGAATAATAAACAAAGAGGCCTGTCCTGTTTAGACAAAGCTTTAGTATTAATTTTGACAACCAGAAAGTTATTTCGAAGGACAACCTGACTGCTCTGCTGTAATAAAAATTAACTAAAACTAAAATAGTTGATTAAATATATGTAATTAAAACAGTCTGAGAATAAAGGCTAATTTAATTTTTTATTTAGTATTAAGTTAAATGTTTTCTTACGTTATTTTGGCTGTATTGTTTGATTTATTAATTCACCCCCAACCCGCATTGGATCAGAATGGATGTGAATAAAATAAAAATGTGCAAGCACAAACAACAAATCATTGTACTGGATGACTATAACATCGGTTACTTTACCTCCAGTGGGTAGTCGAGGGCTTCCAGTAACGAATTGCAAGAAAAGTCGTTGCTCCTCGCGATTGTAGGACGCTAGTATGTCGATCAGCATGCATATTGCTCGCGACTCCGAGTTGTAGCCGTGGTCGGGCCGAATACAGTCCGCCAGCATCCTCGGCTCCCATCGCTGATCGCGACCACCTAGTAAAAATTTATCATTTGTTACTTTTTATCCATTTACCAGTAGACGCCGCGCGGTTTCACCCGCGTGGTTCCCGTTTCCGTAGGAATAAGGGGATAAAGTACAGCCTATAGTCTTCCTCGATAAATGGGCTATTTAACACTGTAAGATTTTTTTGAAATCGGACCAATAGTTTCTGAGATTAGCGCGTTCAAACAAACAAACAAACTCTTCAGCTTTATAATATTAGTATAGATTTAGTAATAAATAGAAGTAGCAACACAAATGTAAATTACAAACAAATTAAAAAGAATTTAGTTATATGCAGCCAATTTTATTGACTAAATAGACTGGACTATATCAAATTAGTTTATATTATCTAGTACAGTAATAGTCCAGAATCTGTGGAACATTTTTACAATTTCATTACTATCAAGTTAGTTTTCCGTGAGTAGCTAACTGGGTTAGCAGGTAATAAAAATTTCTGATCGTCGGAACGAATTAATGTCCCACGCAATTTGTAGGACATTGTGTTACAAGTTGTATTACTATTAATTGAGCTCAATGAATAGTTATGCAACTTGTAGTTATATAACAAATTAATTGAGCAATAACTCAAGAATTAAGATGTTTCTGGATATACTTGACCACTCTCTAATTGCCATTGACTGACACAAAAAAGAAATTTCATATCTAAGTTTAAAAAAAATAACAACAACATACCTGATGGACTTCCACAAAATACTTGCTCTAACTCCTCTGGGTAGAATATCTTTAAATTGTTTAAAGGGAATACTGATTCAAATCCTTCCTTGAATGCCTCCATCTGCTTGGTAACGCCTATGAAACGAAACAGAAAAATCCAGTTAACGTTTAACTGACAACACTATTTTAACAAAAAGACAGAAGAAGCATTTATTTATTTATAACCTCTGTATATACATGTATATTCTTATCTACCACATGGATATCATTAATATCAATAGATGCAGTCGACTCAGTCGAGTCCCAGATTTGGAATGCCCTTCTTACAACACAAATGATAAACTCACACATCGAAAATATTTAACATCATTAAATATATTCTGTGTCCATACATTGCACACAACTATAAATTTGACTCACAATACACACACGCGTATTTTCACACAGACTACCAAACACATCACTTAGACTATCCACAGAATATATATACATAGAATATTCGATTTCTTGATCGATTTTTTGCTGTTCCCGTCAAAAGAATCGATTCTTTTTAGAAATTTTTTTTTTCAAATTTGAAAAAAACTAAGGTAGAAACGTTATTCCATCTTTTACTATACTACAAGTTTTTGGCCGTTTTTTATGCCATTCAACCACACAAACCGGCATTTTTAGGGAGCTCTTTACACGACGAAAACGATTACAACAATGAAACATCGATTCTATAGCAACAATTTTTATAGACGCGTTAGATCATTGCTTTTTGATCTTTGCCAGAGGGGTAACGGTTAGCGAGGCAGGTCCTGTTATTAATGGTCGAAGGATATGGGTATCAAAGTCAAGGGCTCATCAAGAGCATTTCAAAATGGTAGATCATGGCCATATAAAAAAAACCTACGATTAGAAAAACGTTATTTATTAATCGCTATACAAAATACGCGAGGCGGATGACCTATGTACGAGCACGTTAGGCAGTCGGGCTTTTTTTTATTTTTTTGTAATTATTGTCATTAAGTAAATAAATAGACATCTACAGTAGGCATATGCTCTCCAAATATGCCTCTGCTTTCCTTCAGGTAAGATTATAATGTAGTGAAGCGCATAGAATAAAAAAGAGCTCCCAAAAATGCCGGTTTGTTTAGTAAAAGATGGAGTAATGTTTCATTTGTAACTATTTCTACCATAATTTTATCAAATTTGTAATAAAAACGATTTCTAAAAAGAATCGATTCTTTTGACGGAACAGCAAAAAATCGATCAAGTAATCGAACATACTATATATATATTCTGTGGATGATCTAAGCGATGTCAGAGGCGTTGAGTTGGTTAGTCTGTGTAAAAATTACACGTGTATGTATTGCGAGTCAATTATATAGTTGTGTGTAGTGTATGGACACAGAATATACTTAATGATGTTAAATGTTTTCGATGTGTGAGTTTACCTCGTCCCCCTCAAAAAACGACAGACTTTTTTGTTGGTGAATTTGGGTGCGAAACAGGTCCATTCTTTTTAATGGTCTAAGGTGTATATTTATGTTATAGCTTACCCTCGTAGAGCAGCCAGTGCGTGACGAGCGCGATGTAGTCGTGCAAGTTGTGCGCGGTGACGGGCAGGTCGCGCCCGCCGCGCCGCAGCTCCGTGCAGCCGTCGCCCGGCAGGATGAAGTCCAGCCCCAGCTCCTCGATGGGGCAGCCGTCCAGCTCCAGCCCGTTTATCTGAGGGAGATAAGTTCGTTAGCACTGTCCCTTATGTAATTTGACAGGTCACAATGAATATGTTATTATTTACGCTCAACATGCGACCAAGCATATCTCGTAGCGAGAAATAGACAAATTTCAACCAATAGCATTGTAGCCAGTAATACCGCTGTAATTTTCATTGTCTTCGTTCGTTGAGAAGGAAGAGGTGGAACTGGGACAACAACGCTGCTCGCTCACCAGCAGTGGCACATCGTCACCCTTGCGCACTCACCATGTGGTTGCGCTGGTCGGGCGTGTGCCTGGTGTCGGCGGCGAGCGCGCGCGCGCGGTCCGCCACGCGCCGCAGCCGGCACAGCGAGCGCCACAGCTCGGGCGCCACGTGCCGCACGTCGCTGAGCCCCAGCCAGCCCTGCTCGCTCACCAGCAGCGGCACATCGTCACCCTTGCGCACTCACCATGTGGTTGCGCTGGTCGGGCGTGTGCCTGGTGTCGGCGGCGAGCGCGCGCGCGCGGTCCGCCACGCGCCGCAGCCGGCACAGCGAGCGCCACAGCTCGGGCGCCACGTGCCGCACGTCGCTGAGCCCCAGCCAGCCCTGCTCGCTCACCAGCAGCGGCACATCGTCACCCTTGCGCACTCACCATGTGGTTGCGCTGGTCGGGCGTGTGCCTGGTGTCGGCGGCGAGCGCGCGCGCGCGGTCCGCCACGCGCCGCAGCCGGCACAGCGAGCGCCACAGCTCGGGCGCCACGTGCCGCACGTCGCTGAGCCCCAGCCAGCCCTGCTCGCTCACCAGCCAGCGGTACATCGTCACCGACAGCGGAATATCCACCTGAGGATACGCGTTTTTGTTACAGTAATAGTTGACAGAACACGCAGACAACAAATAAATCCATGATTTGCTAGACGTCATCATCGCTGATCTGTTATTACATCAGCGAATAAAATCTTCAGACTGGTACACGACAATGCTGATTGGTGGCAGAATAGCATCGTTACTTGCAACAGCAATACTAGAGTTCCTTAATGATAAAGGTGCTTGGAGACCATTGGATCAGATCCACCTTCACACAAGAAGTAAAACTATTAGAAATTGTAATGTTGTCGTCAATTGTAAATTACAATACTGTATGGTTTTTTTTACAAAAGAGCAATTGTTAAGTTTTTTGCCAGTTTCTTCTCAGCAAAACCAGCCTTCCAAACCAGTGATAGAATCTTTGCAAATAGTCAGTCAACTGACGTATCAAAAGTGCTTGTAAACTGTGCCTACGTGAAATAAATGTTTTTTTTTTTTTTTGATTTTTAGATGTAATGCAAAACCACAATTGCACCAGTCAAGACACTTTTCTGTCATTTTTTTTTCAAACAACTAAAGTTAAAGAATAAAATTACTTGTAAACCCACCATTCTAGAATCCATCACAGCCTTTGCCATAAACTTGCCGAGAAACCGGAATTTCGCTTTGACCCTCGACAAATGTGATGCCCTGGCGTTGCGGCCTACGGCCTGGGGGAAGAGGCCGCAGGGCCACGTGACGTAGGTGGCGTCGGGCGCGGGCGACGGGATCAGCGTCTCCTTCTCCAGCTCCGAGGGCTCCGGGGAGCGATCCTCGTCGAGGTTGAGGGCGTCGCGCACGGAGGAGGCGAGCCGAGCCGCCGCGTCGGCCGACCGGTCCGTCACCAGCGGCGGCTGGCTCTTGACGATCTCGCCGCCGAACGACGTCGGCTTCTGTTTGAAGTTCTCGCTGCCGTGCCACAGGTCCAGGTCGGCGCGCTGCAACTCCTGCGACACCAGCGCGTAGAACTCCAGCGTCGGCCCGAGACCGGTGCCCACTTCGTTCTCGTATTGAATTTCAAGAAGTGCCTGAAATTGTACCAGGGTAATTTATTAAAAACATAAGCATTTCATTAACAGTCATATCAACAGAAATTATGTTTCTATGAATAATGGAGATAACATAAGTTAAGCTAAAAAATACTATAACCCAGAGCCAAAGTAGAGCAAATTATTAAAATAAAATGGAATGTGCTTTACCTCACAACTGGAGTGTAAAGCTTCTTTCAAAAATAATACATGAAAGAGAAACATAAAAATAATAATCAATAATTACCAATAAAATATTACTCCATTTTATATCTTTAGTTTTTAAAATATTTAAAATCCATTTTTCTTGAATAATATTGAAAGTTATTACTAATGCGACGCTTTGTCTTAAGTCTTAACTTTGTACTTGGAGCGGCTATCGACGACGTCGTGTCCGTGTTCCTATCTGCCTATTATTCTTTGATCTGTGGCCTCTACTAAATATTATGTCGGCAAGGTGTAACTCACCTTGGAGTGCGCGAACTCGTGCATGACGTGCTCGGCCTGGCGCAGCACGCTGTGGCGCTGCACGGTGCGCTTGCGGCGGTCGAGGCGCGGCGCCACGCGCTCATCCGCGCCCGCCGCCGCGCGCTCGCCGCCCGCCTCCAGCAGCCGCTGCAGCGCGCGGTCGCGGTCGAACGACACCACGTAGAACAGCAGGTGGCGCACCTCGAACGGGAACACGAACGGGCTGCGACACACACATACACACAATCATTACCACTCCTTGTGAACACAAACACAATACAGTAAAACCCGCTTAAGACGATTAAAACGATTTCCCGTATAATACGTCATTTGACGCCAGTGCCTACAACTTGAGACATGTTTTCATACATTTCCTAACGCATAATACGATTCGTTATCCCGTTTAATACGCCTACACGTGACACGCATGTAATTCCAAATGCGACAAATAAATTACAAGAGATAGATTAGGACATAATAAAGGTCCTTAAACAAGGTTGCAGGATACGACTAATACATGATATCTTAAAGAACTGAAAGACCCTGACAGCAAACGACCCTTGACAGATGCAATTCTTAAATGAAAATTTTGAAAACGCACTGCAAAAGTAAAATTTAATTGAAAATTTCGTAATTGCTAATGCATCAAATCTCTGCCAATCCGCATTGGGCCAGCGTGGTAGACTATTGGCCCTAACCCTTCTCATTCTGAGAGGAGACTCGAGTTCAGCAGTGAGCCGAATATGGGTTGATAATGATGAATGCATCAAAATCATTTTGTCTTCTTTTTTGAGAAGCATAATTAGGTAGTCTTTACACCAAATACACTATTTTTTATAACTATGTATGTGTACATTTATAGTTGTTATATTTTTCACTATCCCCCACCCAAAGCCCGTATAAAATACGCTTTCCCGTCTAAGACACGTTATTAGTTGGGTCCCTCGGGTTCTACTGTATACTGAAAATCAGTGCTGTATGCTTTTTTTGCATACGGGGAGCATATAGCAATATGCTGAGCTAGGACCTTTTTCTAGGTTATGTCACATATCGCAAGGTATTTATTTATTCTTAAATAATTGTGATGTGTGGCATGATGTAGTAATAAGTATATATTTCTTTCTTTCTTGCAATATTCATTGTGCGTCTAACTGTCCATGCACCATAGTAGCACACACAAATTTTGCCTGTTCGCAATGTTCCTATATATGCTATACATTTTATTGTTATATTTCAAAAACAGGAAATAATAGGAGATTGTTATATAAGGGGCTAAGAAGATTCATTATATACGAGGTAATTTTACCACCCGAGCCGCAAGTCGAGGCCGCTCAATAGATACCGTTGTCATCATTTTTTTTGCCCCATGTGTTACAATCTATTTTTGATAGAAAATAATTCAGTACAGTATTCAATGAAAAAAATGCATCCATTCCACAGACAAGAATTCATTTCATGCATTTAGTTCAAATTTTATTTTTTTTATTTATTTATGACTGGCTGACGCCGCGCGGTTTCACCCGCGTGGTTACCGTGTCTGTAGGAATATGGGGATAATATATAGCGATAAATAGGCTGGGACAAATCGGACCAGTAGTTCCTGAGATTAGCGCGTCCAAACAAACAAACTATTCAGCTTTATAATATTAGTATAGATGATTCTATTTACGAATAAAACCTTCTTCGTTTTGTTGAGAACATTATTTTAGTATGATTATTGATGATGCTTATGTTATACAACTTGACATACCATCACAGCGATGCATTTTTTTATTTTGACATGAATAAGTTTATCTCATCTTATTCGTTGACTAAAGATAATTTATATCTGCCAAAAAAATGTAAGCAGCATGTTGCCTCTCTGTTGGCTTACAACTTAAACGAGTCAGTTACAAGTGTTGTAACACAGTCTATTGACATTAATATGACATGTAATAATAGTAGTTATGTTTCTATTAACCAGAGTACGAATGATAGTACTGTCTCAATTGTTAATTGTAATTTAACCGATCCAGTTACAAGTATTGTAACGCAGTCTTTTGACATTTTTACAACCTGTACTAATAGTACAAATATTTCTATACCTGACTGCAGTACCAATCCTGGTACTGTTACAATTGAAAATTTTTTAAACTAGAAGATACGACAACGGAGATGCACTGTAACATTAACCTTGTACACCAAAACATACAGAGCATCAACGGCAAGGAGTTAGAAGTTGAACTATTTGTAGAAAAATTCAATATACACATATTATGTATTACGGAGCATTGGCTCACTAACTCACAGCTGTCAGTTCTTAATATTAATAATTATTCATTGTCAAGTGTGTTCTTCAGAAGGGCTGGTCATGGTGGCTCCTTAATTTTCTTACATAATAACTTAAAATGTAAGGATAGAAAAGATATAGTTCGTCTTTCTGTGGAATGCATTGTTGAACTTTCTTGTGTGGAGTTGGAACAAATTATTATAGTATGCGTGTACAGACCCCCTCCTGCTGACTTTGATCAATTTGAAGAGGTAATGGAAGATGTAATGAGGCGATTGTGCACATCTTCCAAACAAATACTGATTTGCGGCGATTTTAATGTTGATATTCTAACAGAAAACTCAAAATCTGTTAGATTTCTTAACTTATTTAAATGTTTTGATTTGATGCATGCTTTTAACGAACCTACTAGGATAACCGCAACTTCAGGTACCTGTCTGGATAATATATTTTATAATTGTGTGCTTGAGAGAAAGAAGATAATAAATAAATTAAGCTCTGATCATAGTGGTCAAATAATTACTATCTTAAATAATAAAACCAATAGCAATCAATGGGTAAAGTGTAGGCCAATAACTGAAAGTAAATTAAAGCGATTCAAAAACACAATTATTTCTAAAATTCCAAGTCTTGCATTTGAAAATAATCATCCAGACATGCTCTTTGGTACACTTTTCAAGACAATAGACAGAGAGTTTAGTAAAATTTTTAACTTCAAACGCATTAATGCTAGCCAAAAATTAAAGTTTAGCGAATGGGCTACTGTAGGCATTTACAAAAGTAGAGACAAACTGTACGAGTTGTACGAGCAAAAACAATATACTCAAACGCGAACTTATTTAGATTATGTCAAAAGTTACTCAAAAATTTTCAAACGTGTTTGTATTCTTGCGAAATCGTTACACATCAAACAGAAAATAATTGAGTCTGAGAACAAGATACAAACCACCTGGAATATAATTAATAGAGAATCAGGAAAAATCAAACCGCGGGATATCAGTTTTGAATTAATTGTTAATGACAAAAAGGTAAACACTGATATCGAGGTTGTTAATGCCTTTGAAGATTTTTTCCAGAATGTTCCTATCTTGTTAACTGATTCACTAGATTCGTCTGCTACGGAAGCCCAGAGACTATTAAGAGGCAATGTTAAAGAGTGCAACGTTCTTTTTGAATTTCACCACATAACTGTATCAGACATTAAAAAATCTTTCAATTTGTTAAAATTAAAAAGAACCGGAGATCTGTGGGGCATGTCAGTGAAAGTAATATCTAATATAATTGATGTAATTGCTCCCCACTTAGCTATTATTTTTAATGAATGCGTGGATTTGGGTATCTTTCCGAACCTAATGAAACATGGCAAACTGTTACCACTTTTTAAATCAGGTGACAAAACTGATGTTAATAATTATAGACCAATTACAATACTGCCAACACTTAGTAAGGTTTTTGAAAAAATCATTTTAAATCAACTTTTAAGTCATTTTAATTTAAATAATTTATTTCACCCTGAACAGTATGGTTTTACTAAAGGTCGCAGTACAACTGATGCAGGTGCTAAACTTTTAAAACATATATATGATGCATGGGAAAATGCTAAGAATGCTATTGGTGTATTTTGTGATTTGTCCAAAGCATTCGATTGTGTTGACCATAACATTCTTTTACTTAAGTTAAGCCACTATGGCATAAAAAGTGTTGCACTTGATCTCATCGCCTCTTATCTTAGTGATAGAACACAAAAGGTATGCATAAATGATTCAAAGTCTCGCGGTTTTTCTAACACAATGGGCGTCCCACAGGGTTCAATTCTGGGTCCTTTTCTATTCCTAGTGTACATAAACGATTTACCACACCATGTTAGCGGCATCTGTGAGATAGTACTGTTTGCTGACGACACATCCCTAATTTTTAAGAGTGACAGAAGTAAAGATAATTCCGACGATGTAAACCGTGCCATATCGCATGTGTCGCATTGATTCACTGTTAACAACTTACTTTTAAATGCAAAGAAAACTAAATGTATTGAGTTTTCATTACCAAATGTTATAAAATTAGATAAGTCTATAATGATCAATGGTGAAACACTAGAAATAGAGAATTCCACAGTTTTCCTGGGAGTGACCTTGGATTCTAAACTTCAGTGGGGTGCTCATATAGAAAAACTATCAGGTAAACTCAGCTCAGCTGCTTTTGCAGTGAGAAAAATAAGACAGTTTACTGATGTTGATACAGCTAGACTTGTTTATTTTGCGTACTTTCACAGCGTAATGTCTTACGGTATTTTGTTGTGGGGCAAGGCTGCTGATATACATTCTATATTTGTACTTCAAAAAAGAGCAATTCGAGCAATATATCAACTAAAATCACGCGAGTCCCTTCGTCAAAAGTTTAAAGAAATAGGCATTTTAACAGTAGCCTGTCAGTATATATATAACAGTATAGTTTATGTAAGACAAAATATTAATTTGTACAAACGAAAAGGAGATCTAAACCCACGTCTTACTAGACACGGGCATAAGTTAGTTATTTCTGCATATCGTCTCCAAAGAGTTAAAAAATCTTTTGTGGGTTTGGGTGTACTCTTCTATAACAAGATCCCCAAGACTGTGATGGACTTGCCAATGCACAACTTTAAGCAATGTGTTAAAAAACATTTACTTAGTCGAGGTTACTACACTATTGATGAGTTCCTTAACGACAAAGGTGCTTGGAGGCCATTGGATCAGCTTCCACCTTCACACAGGAAATAAAACTATAAGAAATTGTAATTTAATTGTTATCAAATGTAAATTGTAATACTGTATGACTTTTTTCAAAAGAGCAACTGTTGAGTTTCTTGCCGGTATCTTCTCAGCAGAACCTGCCTTCCGAACCGGTGGTAGAATCTTTACAAATAGTCAACTGACGTGTCAAAAGTGCTTGTAAACTGAGCCTACTTGAAATAAATGAATTTTGAATTTTGAATTTTGAATTTTGCTATTTAGGGATTAACCTTTTTCATTTTATAGTAGGCTGGTACGCGTAACAGACAACAAAATAAAAATAAATCTACTTTAGCCCCTAGAGCCTGAAATGGTTGTTTACTCCCGCTGTGAGACGATAACATAACAGCTTTTTGAATAATAGTAGTGAAAATGTAATCATGCCAGCTTTTTACAACTCACCATGCGTATGCAACTTTTTTCAACCAAGGAGGGAGGTTTCCAGTCATTATAACCAATGGGTCCTGAAGTTGTCGGTTGGCTTTCGCGGCGAGCTGTAACAAAAAAGTTTGTATTAAATACTGTGTTCCTATTTATCTGCGTTGTTCTGTATGCGGAAAACACTATCACGTTACCATGTTATTTTGTTTTTTGCGAATAATTGCGAATGCGATTATTCATTATTACGAATCTATGTAAAGTATACTTTGGATGAAAATACAAGTTCGATTGTATTTTATCGGTTCGCAGAAGAGACAGGTGTCTGGACCTGTTTATTACAGTACCTTAGATGTTTGGCTGTTTCAAATGTCAAAAGAATCGATTCTTTTTATAAATTGTTTTTATTACAAAATTTGATAAAATTAAACTTTAAATACTTTCAAATGAAACGTTTACTAACTAAACTAAACTAAACTTTTACTAAACTACAAGTTTTTGGCCGTTTTTTTTTGCCATTTAATTACACAAACTCTTTACACGACGAAAACGATTACAACAATGAAACATCGATTCTATACCAACATTTTTATAAACGCGTTAGATCATAGATTTTTGATCTTTGCCAGAGCGGTAACGGTTAGCGAGGCAGGTCCTGTTATTTAAATGGTCTAAGACTGTACCCCATACTATAACCCCACAGTTAATAATAGGGTAGTTGACACTATTTTTTAAAAGGATAGTAAATTGTTCATTAGCGTTATACTATATTGACTACATATACGTCATCGACCTTGGCGTTGACGAAGTCCGCGTTGGGCACCAGCGGGCGGTGGTCGGGCAGGCAGGCGGCGCGGTACAGCGTGTGCCAGTGCCGCGACAGCGCGTGCAGCGCGCGCAGCAGGCCCAGCGCCGGCAGCGACGCGTCGCGCACCTCGCTGGCGCCCAGCGCCGAGCGCAGCATCACCACCAGCGGCGCCGACCGCGGCGGCACTACGCCCTCTGTCGACACATACCAACACGTGCATTGTGAATTCCTTTTTTTTTTTTATTTTATACAAGTTAGCCCTTGACTACAATCTCACCTGATGGTAAGTGATGATGCAGTCTGAGATGGAAGCGGGCTAACTTGTTAGGAGGAGGATGAAAATCCACACCCCTTTTGGTTTCTACACGGCATCGTACCGGAACGCTAAATCGCTTGGCGGTACGTCTTTGCCGGTAGGGTGGTAACTAGCCACGGCCGAAGCCTCCCACCAGCCAGACCTGGACAAATTAAGAAAATCTCAATCTGCCCAGCCGGGGATCGAACCCAGGACCTCCGTCTTGTAAATCCACCGCGCATACCACTGCGCCACGGAGGCCGTCAAATATTACAAACTAATCGCCCGCGACTTCTTTCGCATGGAAACACGCGTGGCATATAATATACATTTGATCTTGTGTAATTTAAAACTGTAATAAAAGTATTGTATATTGGTACCAAAGAAACAGCAAAAGGAATCGAGGCAGACAGTTCTGAAGATGGGAGGACGAAATAAAGGCTGTAGCAGGGGAGGCGTGGACAAGGAAGGCGTTGAACAGATCTAAATGGAAAGAAATGGAGGCCTTTGGCAAAGTTGGGCAAACAAACAAAGATGCTTAAGACCTTAGAATAAGAAACTATATAAAATATGTACTAAGTTGTCTGAATAAACGCTATTATTATTATTATTAATTTAAAACTGTGATGCCTCAATACCTGTGAATATCAATGGTGATTGTGTTCAAAAATAAATACATGTGACAAATATTGTAGTTATTTGGATAACGATTATAGTATGCGCATTATCATCTGAGTCGTCCGGTCATAAAAGTCAAAAAAGATAGGAATGTGCAGCGCGCCTACCTGCGCACCCTAATTATCGATAAACGGCTACCTGCGCACGTGCTAATGATGAGTCAATAATGATTTGGACGATTCTGATTGGTCGGTTTCTAATGTAATTGCATTGCGTATTTTTTTTGCTATAAATGTGTTTACTGCAATTAAATAAATACATTCATGTGTTACTCGTTGCGCACTATGGATACTAATATATAATAAATTTGGCAGAAGACGAAGATTCTGATGATGAAGACTCAGATGAAGATTAATTTTATTTAGTTAATAATTATATAATATGAAATATGTATTATATTAAATCAAATATTGTTAATTTTTTTAATTTTGTGAACAAGATACGATAATAAACTTTACTTATCGATAATATGTCTTTCATTGTTACACCCTTCACTAGACGGCTCCATAAGACCCATAAGTGCAAGCGAGATAGATATAGAGAAATGATTTATGGCCCTAAGACTCAGTTGTTAATGCTATTAGTATAGTATCATGTTGATAAAAACACTTTCGCAAGGGACATTATATCTAGAGACCTCAGGGGACATGCTACTTGGACCCACGTTATATAGTTAGATAACTAATTGGCATACTGATACCGCTTAATGCACTAGTACACTCTTCACTTTACACTGTCCTGTAATAACTAAGGTAGATAAGGACCACGTCGAGCAAAAAAAAAAACATCCCTTCTGCAAATCGTTTTGGGTAGCCAAGTAAAGTAAAAAGTAAAAGTAAGTATCAAATGTAGTTTGATCACTAATTATGGAGGCCGACGTGTTGCAAACAGTGGTTGGTTGTTCCGACTCAAGTTTTCACTGACAAGAACAGGGAAATATTCAATCACATAACTTACACGATCATTAAGTTTCAAATGATTTAACAGACCTAGTGCTATTCTTCACCAAGAAAACTACCAAATTAACGCCCAATTAGTTTGTAGAGCCAGGACTTGGTCGCTAACTATGGGTCTCATAAGAAGGCTCAGAGTCACACAGCGGGCGATGGAACGAGCTATGTTAGGAGTATCTCTGCGTGATCGAATCAGAAATGAGGAGATCCGCAGAAGAACCAAAGTTACCGACATAGCTCAACAAGTTGCGAAGCTTAAGTGGCAATGGGCGGGTCACATAGTTCGAAGAGCCGATGGACGTTGGGGTTCCAAAGTGCTGAAATGGCGACCCTGCACTAGTAAGCGCAGTGTTGGCCGACCCCCCACCAGGTGGACTGTCGACATCAAGCGAGTCGCAGGGATTCGCTGGATGCAGGTGGCTCAGTATCGTGATGTTTGGAAGTCCCTACAAAAGGCCTATGTCCTGCAGTGGACGTCCATCGGCTGATATGATGATGATGATGATAGTTTGTCAGACTTACCGTTCCACAAGAGATCTGGTTTGCGCCTGGAGGAGACTTTATTGGGTTGCCCCTTGCCTTTGCGCGTGGCAGAAGCGTCGCTGCGCGGCGGCTCGCCCGCCTCTACCGCGCGGTAGTAGATGGTGTGGGTTTGCACCCAGATGCCGGCGTTCGCTGACAAACAAACAAACATTAAAATGCAAATTCAAAAATTCTAAATTAATTTTTCCAATTAGGCTTAGTTTACAAGCATTTTTGAAACGACAAGTCATGCCATGATTTAATGGTGGTAATTAAAGTTACGAGGGTTCCGATCGCGCTTAAAAGGTTTTTTTTTATTTTACCGTTATAGCTACCTATTATAGATTTCTGTAAATGCAATAAGTAAGCGTGAATCGAAAATCAAAATAGGGATGATGACAGTTTTTTAAATTGTATATAAATTAAGAGTACGCTAATAGTAAAGCAATTTTGTAAAAGGAACAGGGTATCTGCGATCATTACTTTCGGAGCTACAGGGATTTAAAGGGACAGATTTGCGGCGCTGCCGCGGGTCCCTGAAAAACGCCCCATACAAAATGGCACGAACTAATGACGTCGTAGGCAATGTAATGATCGTTAGATTTGTATGTGCGTACAAACAAAATTACTAATATCTTTGTTATTTGTGCGTTTATGTTTATAGTTCATGTATTAAAAAATGTCACATTTAATGTAAGGAAGCTAAAACTGTATGAATTTTCATCCCCATTGATTCCGCACTGAACACGTTCGGCTTACGCCTGTGCTGTGTACAATAACATTTGTCCGAGCGGCTTAACAAAATTTGCACAGTTTGGCATGTTTAAGGCTGCGGGCACGTAATTGGCGACGGCGGAGCGTGAGCGGGGCGACGCGACGGCGATGCATTCAAATGTATAGCAAAGTAAAGAGACGCGCACGAAACGGGCGAGAGCGGGAGAGAACGGTTGAGGAGCGGCGGCGGCACGGAAGCGACGGGAACAAATCAGTTTGATTTCGTCGCTTGCGCGGTTAGAATAGTGTTGTGTTTTTATAATACTTTATAATGGAAATCGATAATGAAGAGTTCATTTCGTGTATTTTATCTAAACCGGGTTTATGGGACAGTAAAAATGTTCACTCTACTCTAAAAACTACTCTAGTCCTACTCCGTCTAGACTACTCCGTCGTCGCCAGTTTCGTTCTCGCAGACTTACACAGTTCGGCATGTTTCAACGTCAGAACGGATTACAATTTTGGCGCACATTGGCTAATATGCCATGAAAATGATAAACACTATGTCTAAAGTGTGACTGACTGACCAGCTTGCACTATGTTGTGAATGTTCTAGGCATTAAAGCTCTCCTGTCTCTGTTATATAAAATGCACTCTTGGTTATGCAGTGAGAATGGTGACCCTAATTTGGATGAGATGGATCAAAAAAGAGTTACAAATGAAACACCTACTTACGAAAAATTTAATAAGTGGAGAAAATAACAACAAGTGCATTCACTTACGGGTGGTGTTTTTTAAACAATTATCTCCCATGTTTACCCCTCATACTCATTATTCAACTTCACAGTAGTCGGAAATTAAGTTACCGGGTAAAAGCATCTCCCCTAACATCCAAAGTTATAGCATTTTGTACCTACATTTAATTTTCAAATAAAATAAAACATTGAATACTGTACCGAGTTATTTTATTTTCTCGCAATCGTAGTGAAAAGAATTGTGTAACACGCGGGGCTAAACCCATTATAAACTCGGTTTCTATTTGGGTTTGGGTTGGTCAAACAATCTACTATTTATTAAGTATGTTAGAAGTTTAAAAACGCACCTATAGGCGTTTCCGTGTCAGTGTCGGCGTCTGTTTGCTCGCCGAACTGTCTGACTGCTTGGTACACTGTCATGTTGTAGGGGAGCACTGTATCGCCGATCAGGAACTCCAACTTGTGGTCCGAACTGAAATTAAATAATAATAATCATGATACTGTCAATCCAATACAAATTCATGCTCATCATTATCCACTCATATTCGGTTCACTCACTATGGGCCTCATAAGAAAGCTCAGAGTCACACAGCGGGTGATGGAACAAGCTATGCTCGGAGTATCTTTGCGTGATCGAATCAGAAATGAGGAGATCCGTAAAAGAACTAAGTCACCGACGTAGCTCCACGTGTCGCGAAGCTGAAGTGGCAAAGGGCAGGGCACATTGTTCGAAGAGCCAATGGCCGTTGGAGTCCCAAGATGCTGGAATGACGGCCCCGCACCAGAAAACGCAGTGTTGGTCGGTTGGTTGGTGGACTGACGACATCAAGCGAGTCGCAGGTATTCGCTGGATGCAGGCGGCTCAGTATCGTGATGTTTGGAAGTCCCTACAAAAGACCTATGTCCTGCAGTGGACGTCCATCGGCTGATATGATGATGATGATGATTCGGCTCACTGCTGATTTCGAGTCTCCTCTCAAAATGAGAGTGGTTAGGTCAAATAGTCCAACACGCTGGCCCAATGCGGATATGCAGACTTCACACACACACAGAGAATTAAGAAATATCTCTGGTATGCAGATTTTCTCACGATGTTTTTCCTTCACCGTTTGAGACAGGTGATATTTAAATTCTTAAAATGCACACAACTGAAAAGTTGGAGGTGCATGTCCCGGACCGGATTTAAACCGACACCCTCCAGAATCTCAGGCAGAGGTCATATCAACGGGGCTAACTACATGTTCAAACTGGCCATATTCAGAAATGGTATTGATTTTAGTTTAAAAAAAAAAGAATATTTGCCATAATATGTTTTAAATACGACTAACTAGCGGACGCCCGCGACTTCGTCCGAGTGAAATTTAGTTTTTTTTTTACAAATTTTTTACAAATCAATCATCCGCGAAAAGTCGTCGAACCCATGCGACAACGTCACCCAGGTCCGACAAAATACTGGGATAGCAAAATAAATAAATCATTATATAGTTAATAAAATGCTTATGTAGGTGAGCAGGGCACTAACTCGACGGGGTGGTGCGGCGGCGTGGCCAGCGCGTCGTCCACGTCGTCGTCGGACGCGGGCTCGTCGTCCGACTGCGCCGCGCACGCCTCGCGCGACCGCGCGCTCGCGTATCCGCGCTGAGCGAGGTATCTGTACACAGGAAAACGAGTGAGCTTTACACCACACGACTGAAGCAAAACTTATCTCAGAAATAAAAACAAAGCGCCATCTATGAGCCTCAGGCGTAACTGCAACGCAACAGCTTCTTAAATTGTACAAATTGTTTCAAAGTTCTCTAAGAACGCCATCTACTGGTAGTTTAAAATAACAAACACTGTTGCACTGTGCCTGTAGATGGCAGCAAGCATCTTAAAGGTTCGCCTGATTGCTTGTCATAACACATTCCCAAGTGAAGCTTGCGTAAAGAAGTTTTACTTCACTTGCTTGTCTGTAAAGTCGGCTTACGGTTTAGGTTACGTCGCAAGAATAAAATACTTTATTGCCGGAATGTGGTAATGTATAGATCTCAATACATTTGACATAGCGCTTTGAAAAACTAACAAAACCATGGTCAAGTGCATTTTAAACATTGCCATTAAATGTATATCATTTACATTAATTTACCTTTCGATTGCTTGCACTAAAGCTAAGGGGTCTATCCGCACAACACCACCTTTCCACTGCTTTAGGTTGGTGCATGAAGGATGTCGTTTGAGATCACACTGTAACATAAATAAAACGTATATTGTATTACGGTCGGTCATAATATTTTAAAGAACGTCTCAAATGATGCGCGGAGGAGACGGGGCGAGCGGGCAGGTAGTGCTACCGCACGGGGAACTGCTTCAATAAACCTATTTAGAAAAGATAAGCATCATGATATAATCTCGGGTGGACCAATAAAACTTGGATAAAACCCGGAATTAAGTTCGCTATCGCTATAACTATCATCAGAGCTGGACCTGGAGCTCACCAGCTGTTTTAAGGTCACGGCTTACAACTATAGCAAATACATTATCCTCCTTACGCAGTCGGGTAAAAAGTGTCGGTTCAACTTTTGGTCTTAATTTTTTCCGTCCAAACCCCTTTCGCAACGTACAATAAGGAACATCGTTCCAATGATAACCATTGCGTTTGGACGAAAGAGCTGGGACTGACACAACTGCGCAGCAAGAAGACAATATTGATGGAGAATATTGTCTTCTTCTTTTCACGAGATGTTATTGACGCATGTTAGGCCTGCAGGTGCGACACGCACGCGTGCACCTCGCCCACCAGCGCCGTGTGTAGACACTAAACAATGCCGCTCACCATGAGCTGGTGCGTGTTGAAGAACTTGAGCGCGGAGGTGGCGGGGCGCGCGGGCAGGTCGTGCACGCTCACGGGGAACTGCTCCAGGTGCGACACGCACGCGTGCACCTCGCCCACCGGCGCCGTGTGTAGACACTAAACAATGCCGCTCACCATGAGCTGGTGCGTGTTGAAGAACTTGAGCGCGGAGGTGGCGGGGCGCGCGGGCAGGTCGTGCACGCTCACGGGGAACTGCTCCAGGTGCGACACGCACGCGTGCACCTCGCCCACCGGCGCCGTGTGTAGACACTAAGCAATGCCGCTCACCATGAGCTGGTGCGTGTTGAAGAACTTGAGCGCGGAGGTGGCGGGGCGCGCGGGCAGGTCGTGCACGCGCACGGGGAACTGCTCCAGGTGCGACACGCACGCGTTCACTTTGCCCACGAGCGCCGATAGCGCACCCGCACCCACGGCGCCGATCACGCTCGCCTTTTCACGCCACTCGGGGTCGCTGCAATCAAAACACTTTCTAAATAAAAGAGTACAAGTCACATCAACACCAAAAGACACCAAAGTTGGCAAATAACTTTGTCGGCGCAAGTGTAAGGCGGGAAGGATATCCCGAGTAGTGAAGTTTACCGAGTTTTCAAAGGAACCTTAAAACCTGCACCCGGAGTCAGAAACTCATCGAAGTTATTCTTTGCTAGTGCTTTTCTATCAAATTTGAATTGTGAGACTTGATAAGGTTTCAATAATTATTGTGCTTGGCATTTAAATCACTTCTGATGTGAGCCCGTCTCAGTCAGTCCCGACAACCTAAATCACAACAGCACTGAGGAAATAAAATCAGTGTTAATATAAAATTACACTCTTTTAATTACTAACTCTGGCACTTGTGGCAGGTCGGCAAAGACGTGTAAGAAGAGTCGCAGGCGGTCCTCTGCGGCGGCCAGGTCGGAAGAGTCCCGGCCTTCGCCTTCGGCCTCGCGATCGCCCTCCGCGTCCTCCGCCGCCGCGCCCGTGAGGTACTGCAGCAAGGCGCTTAACACTCCCGAGTGGTTCACCTGGAAATATTGCAAAGTCAAAGCCCTGTTATGTCGTCTTATTTTTCCGATTACGTACATCCCCATTTATTTTTTTATAACACACGGTATCTCCACGACACAAATGGCGATTTGAGCAACTATTTTAATTATTTTGTCCAACCAATTCTTTTGTTAATATTGGTTATGAAAAACAGAGACCTAATGTTGTACGGTGTAATAAACAAGCAGACTCTACTTATTCGTGCGCGCGCGCGCGGCGCGGTAAGGCTGCTGCAAACGCCGCCAGCTGCTCTAGCGCGCCCCACACCCGCTGCATACGACCCGCGCGCCACATGATAGTACAGATGCTGTGACATCACAGCAATGGTCATACCTCGAAGGGCGAGACGTCGTGGTCGAGCAGCGTGTCCCGCAGATGCGCCAGCGCGGCGGGCGCGCGGTGCGGTAAGGCCGCCGAGAGCGCCGCCAGCTGCTCGAGCGCGCCCGCGCCGCCGCCCAGCGCGCCCCACTCCCGCTGCGTACGACCCGCGCTCCCCACGATAGTACAGATGCTGTGACATCACAGCAACGTGGGGTTCATACCTCGAAGGGCGAGACGTCGTGGTCGAGCAGCGTGTCCCGCAGATGCGCCAGCGCGGCGGGCGCGCGGTGCGGTAAGGCCGCCGCGAGCGCCGCCAGCTGCTCGAGCGCGCCCGCGCCGCCGCCCAGCGCGCCCCACTCCCGCTGCAAGCGACCCGCGCGCCATACGATCCATTCGCGGACCTTCTCTCTGTAATAAACCCTATGTTAACGATAGTCATTTGTCCCCAGCGTAGGATAGACAGGAATCAAACTCCGCACGCGGCGGATTTGCGCTACCAACTTCAAAGTCTCTAACATCAGCGGAAAGTTGCCAATTTGTCGACATTTTATCTACACTAATATCATAAAATCTTTTCAACAACAAAATTTTAACAGACTCTAAATTCAAAGATGCATTACTCTAAAAAACGAAAAATAACATCAACAAATATGTCAAATGGGCTCGAAGTTTATTTTGTATTTTGAGACCGCCTTCAAACTGATCAAAGGACATAGATGATGTTAGATGTTGTTTTTCGCTTTTTAGGAGTAATGGATCTTTAAAGTCGGTTTCATTTTTATGTTAAAAAGATTTTAATATTCTGTTTTTAGTGTGTCCTAACATAGTGACCGTAAACGCCATAGTATGGGCAATTTTATTCACTTATTCCAGTTACTTTGATTTTAATCAACAAAACTACTGAACCGATTTTGGTGAAAATTAAATGGGATTTTTTTCAAACAAAAAAAATTTTATAAATTAGTTAATAAACGACGAATTTATGAGGTAACAAACATAAAATGCGACGCTTATCCTTTTTTTTAAGTCGGATAATAAAGAAGAAAGATTTGTATTTTTGTATGTAACTAAATAAACTCAAAAACGACTGGACCATTTAGAAAAAATAAACAGAAATCTACATTATCAGGGAGTAACATAGGCTATAGTTTATCCCCGTAAACCCCCGATTTCAAAAAATCTGAAACTTCAGATGTAGAGGTAATATTTTGTCTGTATTAAATATAGACTTTTGAAACATTACAGCATATTATTTCTAAATTATTATGAATTTATATTTTTTAGGAACTCAATAATTGAGGCGATTTTAGGGGTTTTTGACATAAACATTAGGGATAAATATTTTCGAGAGTTGGTAACACCGCCAGCGTGCCCCAATCGCGCTGAAGGCGCCACACGATCCACTCGCGGACCTTCTCTTTGTAATTAACACTATGTTAACGATAGCAGCCGTTAAAACAGTGTTGTTTGGAAGTCTTTAAGATAGTCCTATGTCCATGCAGTGAACGTCCATTAGCTGATTATGTGGATGATGATGATAATAATTATGATGATAAAATGCATTATTTGTCACCAGCAAAAATAAAAAATTTACGCAATGAATAGACGCAAAATGCTGGATATGGTTTTTTACTACATTAATGGCTACATGGATTCACCGGAAATAATGTTGCGTCTAATGTTTTGTGTACTACGTTCAGGAAGCTGTTCACAGAATCGAAAGCCTTTCCATTTACCCTTCTGTCGAACCAGAGCCGGTCAGCACGCGCCTCTTTATCGAATACTAGCTGACGCCGCGCGGTTTTACCCGCGTGGTTCCCATTCCCGTAGGAATATGGGGATAATATATAGCCTATAGCCTTCCTCGATAAATGGGCTATCTAACACTGAAAGAATTTTTCAAATCGGAACTGTAGTTCCTGAGATTAACACGTTCAAATAAACAAAATCTTCAGCTTTATAATATTAGTAAAGAAGTATAGATGCTCACTCTTAAATACTCACAGTAGCAATGCTGACTTTACTTGTAGTTCTCTGACCTCTTTTAAAAAACTCATCAAGTTTACTCAGCGATTAAGGATTAGTTTGGTGATTTTTGCATTTACATTGTTGTCTCGTGTAGTGTTGCTACAATGTTTGTTTGTCGTCTAAATGCTATTTAAGATAATTTATTATAAGAATGCTGTGGTCACACCTAGAAGTTGCAATCGTACTTACTACGTTTTATGTATGTTATTTAATATTGTAATATGATTGCAACCAGTTTTGTGATGCAAATAAAAAAAAAACTTACTTGTTCTGAATGGTGAGGTTGGTGGATGTGTGCGGCGAGGCCAGCAGCGCCGAGTCTTTATGCACGTGCGGTGAGCGGCCCCAGCGCGACGGGTTGAGAGACGACAGGAACGACGACGTCTTGGACGCGCCCATGCGGCTGGCCGAGCGCGCCGCCGCGCCCACCGCGCCCGCTACGCTCGACGCTGCAACAAGTGAACAATCGATATTAGACTCAGTCCAGAAAGGTCGAATTCGCCACGATTCTCTCGCGCGTGTTACGCGCGACCGTTGCTTCCACAAGGGGCATACCAACGCGCGAACTTTGAGGAGGAATTCAGTACGAAACATAGAGTTGACCGTGCACTCGCTCGAGAATTCGAGTAGTACCTCGACTCGCGCGCAATACGCGCGAATCACGCGATTTACGCGCGTGTTTTGAATTCGCGCGATGCTTGTGGACGCGAAGTTTTTTTTTTTTTATTCTTTACAAGTTAGCCCTTGACTACAATCTCACCTGATGGTAAGTGATGATGTAGTCTAAGATGGAAGCGAAGATGGCTAACTTGTTAGGAGAAGGATGAAAATCCACACCCCTTTCGGTTTCTACACGGCATCGTACCGGAACGCTAAATCGCTTGGCGGTACGTCTTTGCCGGTAGGGTGATAACTAGCCACGGCCGAAGCCTTCCACCAGCCAGAACTGGACAAATTAAGAAAATCTCAATCTGCCCAGCCGGGGATCGAACCCAGGACCTCCGTTTTGTAAATCCACCGCGCATACCACTGCGCCACGGAGGCCGTCAAAAATGTATTGATGTCTAGTACTTCGACAAAGAGCGTATGAATTCGCGCGATACGATTCGCGACGAATTCGCGCCTTCTGTACAAGGTCTTATGTGAAGTAGTCCCCAGCACCCTGTATAACTGTATGCTCACAATGCGCGGCGACGGCCGCAGCGGCGGGCGTGGCAGCGAGCGCGGTGGCGTGCGCGTGCGGCGCGGGCGCGTCGTCCCGGCGGCCGCGCTGCGTGCGCGCGCTCGCCGCCGCCGTGCCGCCCGACCGCTTCACCGCGCGCTTGCGTTTCAACATCTCCGTCAGTGGACTGTTCGATCTGAGAATAAAACAATAGGGTACTTGACTCGTATTCAATTTTATATAAACAAAATTATTAGTTATTGATATAGATGTCTCAAATGACAGTTATAAGAAATTTAAAAAGAAAATTAAAAACTACTTTTTATCACTTTACTCGGTTCAATAACATCACATTAATGTTAGTTTCTCCATTTTTAGTTTTTGAAATATTATTTTTATTTTTGTGTGTTATAATAATTTTCATTCTTAGTTTCTTATGTGCCTTTTTCCTTGGTTTTGTTTTTTCTCACTCACTTTAACAAAAACTTTAACTTCCATTTAAAAAAAAAGTGTCAACTAGCCTATTAGTGTGGTTTAGACCACACTACTAAAGAAAAACTTCATTCAAAAATAAAAAAACGAAGCGCCATCTATGAGCCTCAAGCATCGCAGCATGTACAAAAAGGGGTTGTTTCAAAGTTCTCTAATAACTCCATCTACTGGTAGTTTAAAATAACAAACACTGTTTCACTGTGCCTGTAAATGGCAGCACGCATCAAAGCCTCACCCTTAAAAAAATGTTACTTCAGAAATTATTTTAGAGACGCCTATTCACTCTTTACTTAAACATACCCATGTTGTAAGTGGTAGGGATAACGGAAGCTGGAAGAGCATTCCACAACTTCGCAATACGCATCAGGATTGAAGAGCATGAGTCCCAGTGTAGTATATTTCAGATGGCACGGGTACGGGTGACATTTCGTTTCACTCTTGAAAGTTTGCCGCGATTCACGATAATAGTACGTATTATGAATATGAACGTCATAAGACTGTCACCGTACCCATGCTATCTGAACAACACTTTAATAGGTGATACTTACCGATGCGCTGCAGTCGGCTGTTGGTGCGTGGCAGCCGAAGTGGCCGGTCCCGCTTCAGCGGCGGTATCGGCACCGGGCACTGTCATCATTGAAGTCTTATATTAATCCATATGTCATTTAAAACCACTAAAGTAAAAAACTATGTGATTTTGATTTCTACACAACATCGTACCGGAACGCTATACGCTTGGCAGTATCTTTGTCTTTAGGATAGTAACAAGCCACGATCGAAGCCTCCCAGCCAAAAATTACGATGACGATGATGTAAATCAGTGATTCCTAAAGTGGTCTATATCGACCCCTAGGAGTCTGTGACAAAATGCAAGGGCTCTATGTCAGCAAAAAAAAATTTGGGAGTCTATAAAATGAGAGTCAACGATAATGGATCGCAACACATACACTGATAGTACCTATTTTCGCACATCATACTATCTTATAATATTAAAACATGTACATTATTTTAAAAGTTCCAATGAAGACAAAAATTTATTATATAATCTATATATATAAAAATGAATTACTGTTCGTTAGTCTCGCTAAAACTCGAGAACGGCTTAACGGATTTATCTTATCTTGGTCTTGAAATGTTCGTGGAGGTATAGGGAAGGTTTAAAAGGTGAGAAAAAAAGAGTAGGGGTAGGGTAGGGGTAGGGTAAGGGTAGGGTAAGGGTAGGGTAGGGGTAGGGTAAGGGTAGAGGTATAGAAGGGTAGAGTAGGGATAGAGAATTAGTGCACTTATGTCAAAACGAAGCTTGACCGGGTCCGCTAGTATGTTTATAAAATTTTGTAAGTTGTAGGATACAGAAAATCAATATGAGGTAAATAGGAGGTCTACCCAACACGGTAAAACATGGCAAGGGGTCTATGACTCAAAAAAGTTTGGGGAACTCTGATGCAGATGAATAGAACAGTGCGGCATAGACCACCGGTCACGCAGCACTTACGTAATGCGCTAGCAATAAATGAACCTGAAGCGGAGAAAGCCAGCGACAAGTTGTGATGGTCCAGGGCGGAGGCTGATGTGGAGGCAGGAGGCGATGAGCTGCCGCTCGCCCGCACGCTTGTACCGCTCGGAGACTGCAAAGATAAAACCAGTGAGTCATTTAATATGTCCTGTTAATAGCTTGGTAACTTCGTTCGTAGCATTCCCGATGGTCCGCGCGGGCCAGAGGGCGCGTAGCGATGAATGAAAAACCCAATACTGATGCACCTCACTTCCCCGCACGCACGATTTCACACCCGCGCAATCTTTTCCCCTGTTGCCTGCATATCATGGGAGTGTCATCAACAAACTTGCCAGACTATAGTATCTATTATGGGCTCGCCACACACTGCAACAGTGGGGTGGGAAGTAGCGGTGGAAGTAGGGAGAGACATCTCGATACGATAACGGCAGAATCTAACATATTACTCTTTTTTACGACAGAAAAAGAGGGATTCTATAAGTTTGACGTGTCTGTCAGTCTATCTGTCTGTCTGTAGCACCATAGCTCCCGAACGGATAAAGCAATGTTTTTTTTTTATTAAAGGCGACTTACGGGCCAGTGTCTTTACAGTGTGAGTGTGTTCTTAGACATGTTTGATAACGGTTGATCCGTTTAAAAGTTGTGGGGGTGAAAGTGAGGAAGGACAACTGAATGTCTGCAATCATACCCGAGTGTGGTCTCAAATGAAATAAAAAAATATTGATGTCTTGATCGAGAGTGTAATTAATAATTTCATGACATTCGGGAGTTGTTCAAAATTTTCAATTTTATGTTATTCATTGTAATGAGACAAAAGAAAGAGCTATAATTTCGATTTCGCCCCTATTCAACAATATAGTCTTTCCACCCGTCGCGCGCATATCTTGGGAGAGTTATCAACGAACTTGCCAGACTATAATCGCTATACTCACTTTCAGTTTGGGGTGTCGCGAAGGCTGCGGGGCGTTGGGCGTGGGCACGCGCTCAGCGAGCTGCACCACCTGGTGCAACACCCCCTCGCGCCGGAACTGCACCCCCATCTCCTCGGGAAGCCGCTGCATCAGTATCTCGGCTAGCTGCAGCGACCCCACCACGATGCGCAGGTCGCTTGACGCCATCATGCCCGCGATGTGGGACGATATGACCTGCATATCAAACAGTTGCATTCAGTAAGATAATACAATTATTTATATTTGAATATGTTTTAGGTATGGTTAAATTTTTACTATATTATAACTATTTTCTTGTTGTCGTTGTTAGCTGGGCAAACTAACAGTGAAGAGTGTTGAAGCGTCTTAAAGAGGTCCTTTGAACCTACGCCCGTGTCATATTATATCTCATGGTCTGCTCGGAGATTTGCTTTCTGCCACACGATGGACCCAGCACTTGCACGATGAACCCATGGAATGCTAAGATATGAATCTAGTTTAAGTATCAGCGTACCTGTGTCTTGAGCACTTGTCGCAAGAGCGGCGCGTCCGCGTAGTGCACGGCGCGCAGGATGGCCTTGAGCGCCTGCGCGCGCAGCGCCGGCCCCGCCGAGCTCCAGTACACCTCGTGCAGCACGCCCAGCAGCGCGCGCACCAGCGACGGGTTGCAGCGCACCATCGCTATGCGCGGGTCTACGCAAACATTGGACATGTACATTAGTTATTTGTGTCACTAACTAGTAATAAACAATGAATGTCAATAGTATGTAGTATTAACAAAGTTGCTGTGAACTTAAGAAGCAAGTCCTTTGACCTAATCCTTCAGTTTAGCCTGGGGGAGAACTTTTATATCACACTCCATGCAATGTCATCCAGACCTTAAGAGCAATTGGAGTCTCTCAGCCTTTAGCTAACCTGCAGGGATTGTACTAGGAAAACTTTTACACCCAAGCCCTAACCAACGTTATTCAGACTTATGGAACAAGTCAGAGTCTATCAACCTTCATCTAAGACCTTGTCCAGAAAGGGCAAATTCGTCGCGATTCTCTCGCGTGTATTACGCGCGACCGTTGCGTCCACAAGGTCCACAAGGCGCGAGCATTTGGGGAGAAATTCAGTACGAAACATGAAGTTGAACGTGCACTCGTTCTAGAGTTCGCGCGTTAACTGGACACAACAAGGCGTCCCTAATATCTCGACTCGCGCGCAATACGTGCGAATCGAGAGTCTGGCGTAGTGCACGCGATTTACGCGCGTATTTTTAATTCGCGCTAAGTACTTCGACAACGAATTCGCCCCTTCTGGACAAGGTCTAATTGTCAGATCGAGTCTAGCAAAACTTTTCCACCCTAACCCCTAGCAACATTAATAGACATAAGTAGTTTGTGTTGCCACTCACCAGGTGCAGCAGCGTTGGCGGCGCCAGAGTCGGTGGCGGGCGGCGTGGGCGCCACGCGCTGCACGGGTCGCGCCGTGCCCGTGTGGTCGTTGAGCTGCTGCATGGCGGTGAGGTCCACGGTGTAGGAGCGGCCCAGCGTGCTGAGGCACACCTCCTCCTCGGCCGCCGTGGCGCCGGCCTCCAGCGCGCGGCACTCTGCCCAAGAGTACGAACGCCACACACCTTGTAACGTAACATTCATATATTTGTAGAGACACACACTTATATAACGCGAAATTATATAACGAAAAATTGAGGAGGAGAAGGTTAGCTTGGTATGGACATGTAATGCGTAGAGAGGAAAGTCATATTACTAGAAAAATGTTGAATGTGCAAGTGGAAGGTCATAAGAGGAGAGGAAGGCCAAAGAAATCTCTTCTTTGGATTGTGTGGAAGAGGACATGTGTGTAAAAGGAGTGGATAACGAGTTGACGAGTAATAGAGACGAATGGATAAAGATTGACATATTTTTCCGACCCCACTTAAGTGGGATAAGGGTAAGGAAATGATGACACACTTATATAACGCAATTCTTTAGTAAATTAAAATTTCGAGACATTCGGCAACAGTTTTTACTCATCTGTATATTGTGTGGTCGCTTGGTTTGTGACCTACAGTATTTACAAATGTCTGTATAATCATTAAACCGAGATAGGTGCACACGAATTTTTAAAATTTTTAGATTTTTTTTTTGTGATGACAGAGGCAAGTATTGATTTTAAACTTATTTCGTGGTTGTTCATTATGAATATTACTTAAACGGGTACATACCACGATAAAACCACGATATTTTTAATGTCAATATTTCGACCCAGTTGCAGGGATCGTGGTTACGACGGGACTGTTCTTTATGATTATTACTTAAACGGCTACATACCACGATAAAAAAATCTCGTCGTTTTATAATGAACAACCACGAAATAAGTTTAAAATTATTAGTTTACTAGCCGACGCCCGCGACTTCGTCCGCTTGAAACTCGATGTAAACTTTCAACTACCCCTATCCTACCCTTACCCTACTCCTACCTACCCCTACAATACTTTTCTGGTTGATTTTTTACACCTTGTGTTCGAAAAACCCAAATATCTTACGGATTCCTATTTATTTCCAAAATAAAATTTAGCCTATGTTACTTGTGGATAATGTAGCTTTCGAATGGTGAAAGAATTTTTAAAATCGGTCCAGTAGTTTTTGAGCCTATTCATTACAATCAAACAAACAAACATACAAACAAAGTTTTCCTCTTTATAATATTAGTATAGAAGTATAGATAATCGGTACAGGCCGGAATATGTAAACAAATTACGTAAGAGGCAAGTATGTGTGCTGAATATGGCCACAGGAAGCTTTAGAGGGTGGATAAGCTTCGTACATAACTCAGGAAGTACCATAGGAAAGTAGTGTTACATTTACTGTGTTATCAATACTACATACCTCTATCATCCCTCCACTGCCACTGCGCGGAGCGGTCGGCGGGCGCGGACCACGGCCGGTCGAGGTGCGCGTCCACGGCGAATATCCCGTCGGTGGGCAGGCGCGGCATCAGCTCGCCGATCAGACACGTTATCTCGTACAGCTCTTGCGGGAGACGGGGAATCAACTCCACTTGCTGCAAATAAATATAAACACATCTTAATAATTTCGTCTAATAATTGTTATCTCCTTTTGAGATATTTCTTACAAGAAAAATCTCAATAGCAGCCTGGAGTTGGGAAGTTTGCAGTGTCTTGTGGTCTTGCGACTGATCTCTCACCGATTGTGTCGGTCTGCAGTCCCAACGCACTATGAGAGGAGGTTCACTGGTGGCAGCCTTTCGGCTGTGGCTAGTTACCACCCTACCGATAAACACGTACTGCCAAACGATTTAGTGTTCCGGTACGATGTCGTGTACAAACCGAAAGTGGTGTGTTGTCCTAACAACAAGTTAGCCCGCTTTTTCTTAGATTGCATCATCACTCACGTTTGACTACAATCGCACCTAAGGTGCGATTGTAGTCAAACGGTAACTTGTAACGAATAAAAAAAAAAGAGAGTGAGGGAATGGGGACGATGACTAGGTTTGAAAATGTTGATTTTTATGAGATATTTGGGTCAATATTAACTAATTAATATGTTAAAAACAAAGATTGACTGGATGTTTGCAAAATAAATAAGATTTAAAAATTTCAAAATCTACTAAAATTCTTTTATCGTAATTAGATTAAATTAAATTCATACATTTTTAGCTTCCCCACATTAAACGTGACATTTTTTAATACACGAACTATATACAGCAACACACAAATAACAAAGATATTTGTGATTTTGTTTGAACCCCCATACATATATAACGATCAGCGAGCCAACGATGACACTAATTCGTGCTTTTTTGTATGGAGCGTTTTTCAGTGATCCGTGGCAGCGCCGCAATCCCTGTAGCTGCGAAAGTAATGATCGCAGATACCCTGTTACTTTTAGAAAATTGCTTTACTATTAGCTTACTTTTAATTTATATACAATTTAAAAAACTGTCATCATTCCAGTCTGCAACTGTGCTTACGCAACACTTGTGCTCTACATCGCCTGTAGATACAGTTAACCTCAACATGATATAGGCGACCGTGGTCGGAAAATTCGGTCTAGAGATATTGTTATACAGCTGACACAGAATCACTGTGAGACTTCACCTCCTGATGCAGACTGGAGCCGGTGAGCAGGCACAGCAGCGTGTCGGCGATGGAGCGCTGGTGCAGCGCCAGCGCCAGCTGCGGGCACGCGGCGCACATCACCCACAGCAGGCGCAGCACGGTGATGAACGTGCCGCCAGAGATGAGCGGCGGCTGCACCACCAGCTGTGTACAACAACCATAAATCAGACTAAAAACAGACTAAAAACTAAAGAATATTCATTTCGTGTAGCACCAGGGCCCGAAATACAGCAATTTTATAATAAAAATTGTATAAAAATACTTCAGAAACTCAAGTTAAAAAAAAAGTTGCGTGTTTAATGTATTTTTCCAAACGCCAAAATACTGTCATTTATTTTGTGACGTCAGGGCATTATTAAACATCCACACGACGAAATAGAAGATGGTCCGATTTTTAACTTAAAGTCCACTTATACTACTGCCTTTTTTGATGAGTACTGTTTACCAACAAATAAATTAGAAATGAAGGTAGAAAACGCATGTGATTTCATAACTTATTTATTTCAAGTTATGTATGGTTTGTCTATAAAATATATTAACCATATTTAATTGTTTTAAGCTTATTAATCAAATTTATTTTCATTAATTTAAGAACAATTTAATTATAATTATTATTAGGTGTGAAATGACTAGTGATTTATACCCTCATTTTAAATTTGTTTGTTGGTAAACAGTACTCATCAAGAAAGGCTGTAGAAAGATTCAAACTACCCTAGTTTGACTCATATTAAAATATGTACTAGCTGACATCGCGCGGTTTCACCTGCGTGGCTCCCGTTCCCGTAGGAATACGAGGATAATATACAGCCTTATAGCCTTCCTCGATAAATGTGCTATCTAACACTGAAAGAATTTTTCAAATCCGACCAGTAGTTTCTGAGATTAGCGCGTTCAACCAAATGGACAAATAAACAAACTCTTCAGCTTTATAATATTATAGTATAGATATAGATAAACAATATTCATTTCGTGTAGTACTTGCAAAAAGGGTCTGAAATACACAATACAAATTTAAAATGCCATTACTTACAAGCTGTTGCAAGTTGGTGAGCAGTTCCGGAGTGGCAATCTCCTGGAGTCTTGCTGGATCATTCTGGAAGCTGTCCACGAGACGGGAGAAAGCTAAGCATACACTCTCCACTGACTTCTTATCCTGTATTGTGAGCCTGTGGACAAAAAATCAATACAGGTAATGGTTGTTATAGTAAGGTGCAGAAATGTTTGCATAATACAAGTAAGTTTGCTGCATACGTAATGTGATTAAACTTTGATGGAACGGGTGACCCGTTCCATGAAAGTCACAAGTGTTGAACTTTTGAAATGGTGGATATCGGTTCATCAAGAAAATAATTACATACGAAGCGTCAGTGGCGCAGTGGTATGCGCGGTGGATTTACAAAACGGAAGTCCTGGGTTCGATCCCCGGCTGGGCAGATTGAGATTTTCTTAATTTGTCCAGGTCTGGCTGGTGGGAGGCTTCGGCCGTGGCTAGTTACCACCCTACCGGCAAAGACGTACCGCCAAGCGATTTAGCGGTCCGGTACGATGCCGTGTAGAAACCGAAAGGGGTGTGGATTTTCATCCTCCTCCTAGCAAGTTAGCCCGCTTCCATCTTAGACTGCATCATCACTTACCATCAGGTGAGATTGTAGTCAAGGGCTAACTTGTAAAGAATATAAAAAAAAAAAAGATTTATACGTCAAGGACGCGTGGACAAGACGGGAAGAATACCTTTCAGGACGTTTAGTATGTCACGTTTGGTTAGGCTAGGACCGACGTTTGCTACGTCACAACTGTTTCCGCTGCTTAAGTACATTTACTCCATCAACTCAGGAGTACTAAATAGTGTCGTGCGTGTGACGACGAAGACAAACGCACATTGCATTAAACTTCCGTCAGTATTTACTTAATACCACATACCACATTTCGTCACTGTCTTGTCAAAGTCCTAGCCCGTCTTAGCTCGTTCAAGTTTTAAACTCCAAAATCAAAATCAAAATCAAAAATCATTTATTTCAAGTAGGCTCAGTTTACAAGCACTTTTGACACGTCAGTTGACTATTTGTAAAGATTCTACCACCGGTTCGGAAGGCAGGTTCTGCTGAGAAGATACCGGCAAGAAACTCAACAGTTGCTCTTTTGAAAAAGTCATACAGTATTATAATTTACAATTAATAACAATTACTGTTTACATTTTTTATAGTTTTACTTTCTGTGTGAAGGTGGAAGCTGATCCAACGACCTCCAAGCATCTTTATCATTAAGGAACTCATCAATGTTGTAGTACCCTCGACTAAGTAGATGTTTTTTAACACATTGCTTAAAGCTATGCATTGGCAGGTCCATCACAGTCTTGGGGATCTTATTATAGAAGAGTACACCCAAACCTACAAAAGATTTTTTTACTCTTTGGAGACGATATGCAGAAATAACTAACTTATGCCCGTGTCTAGTAAGACGTGGGTTTAAATCTCCTTTTCGTTTGTACAAATTAATATTTTGTCTTACATATACTATACTGTTATATATATATTGACAGGCTACTGTTAGTATACCTATTTCTTTAAACTTTTGACGAAGGGACTCGCGTGATTTTAATTGATATATTGCTCGAATTGCTCTTTTTTGAAGTACAAATATAGACCAAACCGGTTTTGCATAATCTAACCATCCACCTAACCTAACCACCTTTAATCTAACGCTGATATTTAGAAGTGTGAGCTGTTTACCTGTTAGCAAGCAGTTGCAATGACTCTCTGACCAGGCGGAACTCGTCGAGTGTGAGATTCTGACAGCAGTTGGCAGTTATCGAGAGCGCGGCGCGTTGCGCGTTGATCGAGAAAAAGTCCAGGTACGTGAGGCAAGCGGAGACGCCTCCCTAGGATAAAAAAAAAACAAATGAGAACAGTTTTAAATCATACTGTTACTGTTTAGTATAGAAGAACGAAATATGGCACTATTGTTACAGGTTTTTCGATTACAGGTGGTATTTATTAACAGTCATTATTTATGTTATTGTAGAGGGGAGGTATCAGTGTTTGACGGCCGCGTGGCGCAGTGGGTAGTGACCCTGCTTTCTGCATCCACGGCCGTGGGTTCGATTCCCACAACTGGAAAATATTTGTGTGATGAGCATGGGTGTTTTCCAGTGTCTGTGTGTATTTATACATTATATAAGTATTTATATGTAGTATATTATTGTATATTAATATTATAATATCAACTATCTTAGCACCCATAACACAAGCTACTCTGTATGCTTACTTTGGGGCTAGATAGTGATGTGTATTGTTTAAGTATATTTATTTATAATAAAAAAAAAAAAAAAAAAAAAAAAAGTGTTGATATAAATAAGAGGGTATTTGGTGACTTGAGCTTAGTTGTTTGTAAAGCAGCGTAGACACCGTAACGCTGCCAGTCGCGTTAGTCATTTTGTGCAATAACGGTTTGTGTTGTAATTATTGTTTATCATAAATTGTTTAGTATGGGCATAAAAAATATGTCAGGGAGGGAAAGGTGAGTGTTTATGCAATTTAAATGGATCCCTTAAGCCCACTCCCAGGGTCACAAGTCCTGCTCGAGATGTTTCGTCAGCCACAAAATAATGATACAATCAGTATCGCTGCTACCCGTAGTCACGTCACACTTTACTAAAGCTAAACACGATGAACAAATAAAAAATTAATGGCTTTAGATAGCTTAGATTATGTATCTTATCTTAGATGCGACGGGATGGCAGAAGGCAGCACGCCACTGCTGCGCGGCAACGCTTCGAATATGTAGGTCCGTCTGTCAGAGACTCAGACCAATTATAAAAGGACCTGTATCGCACTCATAGTCACGAACAAAATTGTCTGAAGAAAACGAGCTTATATATCTTTTACTAAACTAGAAGTTTTTGCCCCTTTTTTACACAATTCGCTTACACAAAAATGAATTTTTACGGAGCTCTTTGACCGACGAACACGATTACAACAATTTAACATCGATTCTATAGAGACAGTTTTTATAATCGCATTAGATCGTTGATCATATACTTAGAGAGAAAAGTAACGTTTAGCAAGGCGGGTCGTATACAATAATTTGTCTGAGGTCAGTGACATTGCACCTACCGCTTGCAGTATAGCCTTGGAATGTCTCCGCGACAGCATGTCGAGCGCGGTGAGGCTCTGCTCGGCGACGTCCATGCAGGTGATGGCCTGCAGCTTGTGCAGGAAGGCGGGCACGGCCAGCACCACGGCGCCGCTGCTGCGCGGCAACGCTTCCAGCATGTACGTGAGCGCGCGGCACGCGTGGTTCATCTGCAAGTCACATATCACTTTAGAGATAAGGCCGCCGTTACACCATTGTTTGTATTTTCACTTAATTTGTTTTGTAAAATTTTGTATTTTGTTTTTGTTATCAGCCGATGGTCGTCCACTGCAGGACATATGCCTTTTGTAGGGACTTCCAAACATCACGATACTGAGCCACCTGCATCCAGCGAATCCCTGTAACTCGCTTGATGTTGTCAGTCTACCTGGTGGTGGGTCGACCAACACTGCGCTTACTATTGCGAGGTCGCCATCCCAGCACTTTGGGACCCCAACGTCCATTGGCTCTTCGAACTATGTGCCCCGCTCATTGCCACTTCAGCTTCATAGTTTTTGATGTAATAAAGTGTTTTTATTATTATTATTTTTTTTGTTGTAACAATTAACAGAACAATGTTTTAAAAATTATGTTGCATAAATTAACAAAACAATTGTTGCAAGTCAACATTGTTTTTAATCAAGTCAAATATGCACACAGATTTTAGTACTTTTAACAAAGCCCATCACAATGTTATGTTGATAGAACTTACAAAACCATGGAGTTCAGGGAATATTAGTTCTATTCCTATTAAAATGACATCATAAAGGTGCTATCAAGCCCAAATGCATAATATTACTAATATGGATATAAAAATAGTATATACTAATGATTTTAAACTTATTTTGTGGTTGTTCATTATGAATGTTATTTAATGTCCCGTTGTGACCACGATCCATGCAACCGAGTCGAAATATCATATTGACAACAAAAATCTAGTCGTTTTATCGTGGTATGTACCCGTGTAGATAACATTCTTAAAAATAGTATGCATACCATATCAAAGTTATGCTCAGCAGCCAGCAGGTTGATGAGTGCCGGCACCACTTGCCGCACAGGGAACCCGGCGAGTGTGTCCTCGTTGCCCATCACTAGCAGCTGGCACATCTCTATTACAGCCTGCAGCTGCTGGCCCTCGTCGCCGGTGGCCTGCAGCCCGACCAGCAACTGTGCTGCTTTAGATGCAGCTGTGGGTAAGAAATTTATTTGAATTTAGAATGTAACGCTTCAGATTGTGCTATTGGAAAACAAATTGGTTTGATTATGGAATGTGATGGTATAGCATTTATGCTACTTCATAACAAAACAAATTAGTTTGATCATGGCATGTATTGCTACTAGAGTTATCTGCTTTAGATGGTGCTATTGGAAATCAAATTGGTTTGATTTTGGAATGTGTTGCTACTGCAGTTATCTGCTTTAGATGGTGCTATTGGAAATCAAATTGGTTTGATTTTGGAATGTGTTGCTACTGCAGTTATCTGCTTTAGATGGTGCTATTGGAAATCAAATTGGTTTGATTTTGGAATGTGTTGCTACTGCAGTTATCTGCTTTAGATGGTGCTATTGGAAATCAAATTGGTTTGATTTTGGAATGTGTTGCTACTGCAGTTATCTGCTTTAGATGGTGCTATTGGAAATCAAATTGGTTTGATTTTGGAATGTGTTGCTACTGCAGTTATCTGCTTTAGATGGTGCTATTGGAAATCAAATTGGTTTGATTTTGGAATGTGTTGCTACTGCAGTTATCTGCTTTAGATGGTGCTATTGGAAATCAAATTGGTTTGATTTTGGAATGTGTTGCTACTGCAGTTATCTGCTTTAGATGGTGCTATTGGAAATCAAATTGGTTTGATTATGAAATGTGATGGTACGTACTGCAGTTGTGCTGCTTTAGATAGTGCTATTGGAAAACATATTGGTATGATTATGGAATGTGATGGTACTGCAGTTGTGCTGCTTTAGATAGTACTATTCAAATCAAATTGGTATGATTATGGAATGTGATGGTACTGCAGTTGTGCTGCTTTAGATAGTGCTATAGAAAACAATTTGGTTTGATTATGGAATGTGATGGTACTGCAATTGTGCTGCTTTAGATTGTGCTACGTAAAACAAATAGGTTTGATTATGGAATGTGATGGTACTGCAGTTGTGCTGCTGTAGATAGTGCTACAGAAAACAAATAGGTTTGATTATGGAATGTGATGGTACTGCAGTTGTGCTGCTTTAGATAGTGCTATAGAAAACAAATTGGTTTGATTATGGAATGTGTTGCTGCAATGCTCATGTTTGACCACTATTATAGACTGTGATGGCAATGGTCACAACAATATAAGTCTGCACTATTGAGTTCATTAAATATGTATACACCAAACATACATTCAGTTTTCAAACTGTAAACATAGGCTTTTCACTCTTGCACTTAAAATTAAATCAGTTTTAGTGTGCTTATGTTATTCTTTACATTTTTTATTTTATTATTGAAGACTGGCCAATTACAGCGTGTAGACCTTCCTACACTTTGCTTACAAGTTTTACAAAAAACTTGCTTACCTGAGTTAGCGGTAACAGTCCTGTGCAACAGATGCTGCATCCTCGGTCCGAGTGCGCCGAGCAAGTGTGGAGGCAAGCCGCGCGCTTCTAGCAGCGCTTGCAGGCGGCCGACCTCGCCCTCTTCAGAAGAGGACTCTTCGGCGACGGCACTGGCACCCGCCACGCCGCTGCTGCCAGCGGTCGCACCCGCCACTCCACCAGCGCACTCCTCCGCCGATGACGATGCTGTAAAATTATTCCATATAATAAAATCGTGTAAACGAACTACCAGTTTGTGCATTAAAATGTTTGTGAACGATAAAATCAGAAATGGCTGAACAAATTTCATTTTATTGTGGCAACTAAGTCTTTCATTTTTAGAATTAGTTTGAAAAATTTGTTCATAAATCATAAAAATAAAATATGAAATATAAAGTGATCCAAGAATTTTAAAATTTAACACTTAGGGGTTGAATTTTGTAGTGAAATACGAGTTGAAGTCGTGGGCGTCCGCTAGTATAAATATTAAAGGAGATTGAAGTTTACATTAATTTACTAACAGATGAAGTTGTATCATATTTAGTATTGTAGCCATTATTATATTTGTACATAAACATACCTTTGCCCTTAGGCTTGGCATCGTTGGACGCGTTGTCAGGCATAGAAGCAGCTGAAGCAGACACCGGCGGCGTAGACGACGTGGACGCAATAGCACCCTACAACAGTAAATTTTCTCAACAATGAAAAATGTTACATTGTTCATGAAAAAAACAAAAAAAATGTTACACAAAATATGTTATCTCAAATCAAAACTCGTTTCTTTTAATGTAGTTTTAGTTTAAAAGCACTTTTGAAACATCAAATTTGACAAATTTTAAAGTCTACAAGTTCATATAGACACTGAGTTATTTCAAATAAAGGTAAATAAATGTCATGTTACAGTTCATTTCATTTAGGATGGTGTAGGTGACAATTCGTTTCACTCTTGAAAGTTGGCTGCTATTCACATAGTATGTATTATGAACATCATACAGGCGACTGTCACCGTACACATGCTATCTGATAAACGCTTTAGTAGTCTTACCGTGGTTAGAGGCTGAGGATGGGACCGGCTGGATGCACCACCGGTACTGGCACACGAACCCAGACTGCTTTTACCTGCTAAGAACTCACATATTATGCATAGTTTTACAAGTCACCAGTGTAAAGTGCAAAATTCAGGTATTCTATAGAATGCCTAGGCAATGTATAGAATATTGAGGGTGTTCTAGCAACATATGAAATATTTTTTTATAACTTTTTTTACAGCTGGGTTCTAGCTTGGTTTACAACAGTAACTTAAGTTGGTATTCATTCCGGGCCTCCTTCAAGAGATTATGCGCTTTACAAAGTCACTCTATAGTAGGATAGGGCAGACAAGTCTGTGACGAGAGAAACTACACAAAAGTGAAATACCACCTCAGTTGTAAATGTATGTCACAACTCATAAGTGCTCCATGAGTACTGTAGTGCATCAACAATGTTTACATACGGAAGAACAGACAGCTTTTCTACAGTCATACGCAAACGTATGACATCGCTGATGAGCACAGTAAGGAGGAGCACTAACACCTTCCTGTGGGTGGTTGTTGAAAATTCCAACTGCCTCATATTGAGGTACACACATAATATATGTGCACCAGGTGCAACAGTAAGTAGGGACAGATATTTAAATTTTAGAATTAGTATTAGTGTTTGTATCTCGCACTAATATAGATCATCATCAACCCATATTTGGCTCACTGCTGAGCTCGAGTCTTCTCTCAGAATGAGAGGGGTTAGGCCAATAGTCCACCACGCTGGCCCAATGCGGATTGGCAGACTTCACATACACAGAGAATTAAAGGTTTCCTCATGATGTTTTCCTTCACCGTTTGAGACACGTGATATTTAATTTCTTAAAATGCATACAACTGAAAAGAGGTGCATGTCCCCGACCGGATTCGAACCCACACCCTCCGGAATCGGCGGCAGAGGTCATATCCACTGGGCTTTTACGGCTCTACTAATATAGATAATGTATGCTAATAAATAATATGGGCCTGAGAAAAAACAGATTCATTGAATTTTTTGTGTTTTGTGTGGGTCACGCACCTCGTTTGTCGCGTCTGGTAGAGGGCGTGTGCGGCTGCGGCATGTCGCGCGTCCGCGCCCGCCGCCCGCCGCCCGCGCTGCCGCTGGCCTCCTCGCCGCCGCCCGACTGCAAACACGTCATCATCACCATCATCATCAGCCTCAGACTAATTACATAAAGACTAGTGGCCGCACTCATCAAAATTGTCTGTCTGTTTTCGACAAAAACGAGCTTAGATTAAGTAAATATAAACTAGTTGTTGATCATTTTTTACACCGTTCAAATACACTAAAAGTGATGATGATAGTTTTTAGATTGTTTATAAATTAAGAGTATGCTAATAGCAAAGCAATTTTGTAAAAGTAACAGGGTATCTGCGATCATTACTTTCGGAGCTACAGGGATTTAAAAGGTCAGATTTGCGGCGCTGCCATGGGATCCTTTAAAACGCCCCATACAAAATGGGCGTTCAAACAAAATTAGTAATATCTTTGTTATTTGTGCGTTTATGTGTATAGTTCAGATATTAAAAAATGTCACATTTAATGTAAGGAAGCTAAAACTGTATGAATTTTCATCTAATTACGATAAAAGATTATTAATTGATTTTGAAGTTTTACAATCTTATTTATTTTTGCAAATATCCGAACAATCTTTGCATTTTATGTATAAATTACATTTACCCAAATTTATCATAAAAATCAATATATTTATAACTAGTCATCATCCCCATTACAACTATGAAACATCAACTCAACTCAACACAAAATACTAGTTCACCAGAAATTAAATTTATTAGTATATTATTTTTATTTTATTTCAAATAATCTTATCACAATGTTTTTACAATATGAATCAACCTGCCATCACTTGGATATTCATTGAAATAGCATTTAATTAGTTGAAAATCAGTAATTACCTGTCTTTTCGAAGCAGTATCCTGTCTCTGACGCTGTGAAGTACTCGCCCCCCTCGTCAAGCAAGCACCCAGGGTCGCACCCGTGGCAGCTGCGATACTCTGACAAACAACAACATAAAATTAAAAAAACAACCATGAAACAACAACAACAACAAGTAATAAATTCACAATTCCTAAATGACCATTTCATGTCAGTAAAAGGTCTTCATCTTCGATTCGATTGCCTGAATTTCATTGAACATATAGTCAGAGGCACAATTATCCGCCCACTTTAATATGACGCGAGTACAGTAAAGTGGGCGGATAATTGTGCCTTTGAGTATAGCTTATAGCCATCTCCCTATAATAAACTTCATATTTAAACAATTAGCATTGAAATCAATCAATCCATTTGCAAGTTACAATGAAACAACAACCTATACACACACTAAACTGTAATAAGTTAATTAGTGAAATGAAAAACTGATCTGATAAGTATGCTTTACAATATATTATATGCAATGTGAATTGTAAGTTTTTTTTAAATATTTATAAGTTAGCCCTTGACTATGATTTCACCTGATGGTAAGTGACGAAATCCAAGATGGAAGCTGGCTGACTTGTTAGGGGCAGGATGAAATAAAGGTGTTACATACCCTTCGAGCGTTAGTTTGACGTAAGTACGGGAGATCACGTGGAACAATTAGTAGCTTGCTGTCGGAACTTTGAGCTTTTGATGAGCTAGCTTCTGTAAATAAAAGAATAGTATTTATATAGTTTGTATTTTATAGAATGCAATAAGTTTGTATTTTATAGAATGCAATAAGTTTGCATTTTATAAAATGCAATAAATAAGTAAACGTCAAAAAGTTTCAAGTACCTAAATAAACAACTTGAAAAATAAAATAAAAAAAAAACAACCAACCAAACTCGCAGAATTAAAAATCTGAATGGGCAAGTGTAGTTTGATATTAATTAAATTATGCTATTATATGTTATTATCAACAATACTTGATAAGATTTACATGGAAATAAATCCAATATCCTAGTATTTTTCATGGATATTAGGATTAGAAATAGACTAAACATATATACGGATCACACAGCTTAAAAACATGAATATGAGGAGTAGAAATAAACTATGGATCACCCAGCTTATAGAAACAAAATCTGTGCAAAACCATTTATGCCAATAAAATCTCAAATAGATCTAAATTAAATTAAGCCAGTAGCTATAAACATTTGATAAATTAGTAAAATTTAAGATAAATAATAAACAGTTATTGTATATAGTGCATAAATAAACATTAATTTTCACTGTTTAATTTTGTATAATCAAAAATTAATCTTAATTTGTTTACATATACCTCGTAAATCTTTGTATGGTGGCGGAGTGGTAGTTCTTCCTCTGTAATCTGTAGCGCTCTTACGCTCCGCTGTATGCGTGTGGACCACGACGCTCGTCGACGGTCGCGCTATAATAACACAATTATAAATATTATCTAAAATGAATGCACTTGATACATGATAACAATATCAGATAAGCTATCCAAGTCAGACGTCGTGTACAACACATTCAGTATTAGATATTACTGTTAAGCAGTTAAGGTACAAAATTTTGTTTATTTTTAGTTTTTAAATGGATCTACTCATAGTTGTTTTGGACTAGTAAAAAAATACATGTTACCTGTATTATCACTGATAACTGTTGAGGTAGGTGCCTCTGTGTCGCGATTGTGTCGGTTGCGTAGTCGATATGTGCAAATAGCTTGCGTGGAAAGCGCTGCGGTTCTCTCTAGCTCGTATTCTGGTATACGGCTCACGGATATGTTGTCTCTACTGGTCTCTGCAGATTCCTTGACTGGGTCTATTTTAAATTTCTTTTTATAATCGTCTAAATCAATCAGGCAGTTACTCTTTCTGTGTGACAAAGAACGATGAGTCGAGCGTTTCCTCTTCTTCCCTTTCCTCCGGCTAGCGGTAGGACTGTACACTGAGTAATCAGAATCTAGTAACTCAGTGATAGTTGAGGAGCTGAACGGAGAATATGCAAAATCTCGTTCGTCTAATGGCAGCAAACCGCCTTCCGGTTGATTTAAAAGCTGTTGCTGTTGATGATTGGTTGACACTGAAGCGTTATGATTAGAAGTGGGTCGCGGGGGTGCGTCCGGTTTGTCCGTCGGCTGGTGCTCACTAGCACTCTTATTAGAGTTAAGAGCAGTCCGTGAACGTGTGCAGTAAGCCACGCACTCGGCTGTGGGATTACTGTCGGGAGCGGTGTGAGACTTGTGTTTCTTCTTTTCATGCGAAGACGTCCGGCTGCGTTTGCGTGGTGTCGTGGGCGCTTTTGAGTTGTCTCCGTCTGTTGTGTCGTAGCGAGTTTCGTAAACGTCCGTCCCGTACGACCAACGTTCGGATATGGAGTAATCGGAACGGGGCAAAGTGTTCACGAGGCGTGAGCTTCTTCGCAGCTCTACTTCTTGCGTGCGCAGATCAGCGTCGAGCGTGCTTCTTGACGAGCGCCGGTGCGTGCGCGGCAGAGGTGACGCTACGTTACGTCTGCTGCGGCGACTGCGGCTCACTTTACGCACTTGACGTAACCACCGGCCGCCCACCACCCTGCTAGGAGAAGACCTGCAACATACAAATTCACGTTATCATCGACCACATAAAACCACTGAAGTGTTTTTCAGATAGCATAGGTACAATGAAATTTGTCTTATGACGTTCATAATACGTACTATTATCGTGAATCGCGGCAAACTTTCAAGAGTTAAACGAACTGTCACCGTACCCATGCTATCTGAAAACACTTAAGCTACAGCCTAAAAACAAATGGTTTTTGTATAATTTTATATCCATCGGTAGAACAACTTAAAGTTGGACACTCCAGTTCCGCAATTTTCTTCGCACCACCGATAATAATGATTAACCAAGAAAATAATCTAAAAGGTGTTTATTACACTTAATTTGAAGACGATTTTATCACTTAAGTAGAGATTCTTTAGAGCTTTGTACAATATTCGTCTTTGTCACAGATTCGAAATGCAATCAATGTTAAACGAGTAATATCATCATTCGTCGTAAATTTAAAAATTCTACTAGAATACTCATTCAGATATTAAATATTTGGTGCAAATTAAATAAAAAAAATGTATTGTAAACGTATATGATGGATTAAAAATGGAATAAACATCACTTTGCTTGCCTTAGGTTCGCCATCGCGGTACGCCATATTGAAAGTTGACGTGTAACAGATATGAACAAACTCTACAGTTGGCATTATTAATTTTTAAACTACCTACATTTTTAACGGAGAATATTTTTTAAAATTCGAACTACTTGTCATAATATTAATGTGATGACAACTCAGACTAATTATCATAGGACCTGCCTCGCTAGACGTTACCCTTCTTTCAAAAGCATATGATCACGATCTAATTCTAACGTGGTCATACAAACTGCGTCTATAGAGTTGATGTTTCATTGTGTTAAAATTACACGTGTGTGTATTACGATTTATTTTATATTGTGTGTAATGCAGGGCACATGAAGAAGAAAGAAGAAATACTTTATTGCACATAAAATATTAAAAATTAATAATATGCCTACCCCTACCCCTTCACTCTTAAACATTTGTATGGGAAATAGATAAGGGTTGTTTTTATGGTTTTCCCGACAATTATTCTAATTTTTCTCACCTTTTAAACCCTATACCTCCACAAACATTTCAAGACCAAGATAAGTTCTCGAGTTTTAGCGAGACTAACGTACAGCAATTCATTTTTATAGATGTATAAATTATAGACAATAGTTTTCCAGTTACTATCCTAATGGTCATCGGTTTTTGTCCATCATATTATTATTATAAAAACATTTTGCCATTAACGATGTACCTACACTAACTTTCGTAAATACCTAAGTACACATAATTTGAAAAGGACAAAATGCCTCTTTTAGGGCATCTCCTCTGAAAATCAGATGTTGGCTTACAGTTATTATGATGGGGTTTGTGGAATGAATCAGACTGAATGGTCTTGTGGTCATGATGCCTCTGTGACATCAAAATTGGGGAAAATGTAAAATTGACATAATTAAATGCCTTTTAACGGTACCCTACCTCTTTCTAATACTGTGGTTAAATTATACTTATTAATTTACAACTCACAGTTATAGGATTATCAAGCAGTTATAATGTTTAGTTAATCATTATCATCATATTCTGTCATATTCAGCTCACTGCTGATCTCGAGTCTCCTCTCAGAATGAGAAGGGTTGTACCAGCACACTGGCCCAATGCGGATTGACAGACTTCACACAGGTATGCAGGACATCTTCACAATGTTTTCCTTCACCGTTTGAGACGGCAGAAAAGTTAGAGGTGCATGCCTCAGACCAGATTCAAACCCACACTCGGAATCAGAAGCAGAGGTTATATCCACTGGGCTATCACAGCTCAGTTTAGTAATATTATCTTCAAATTATATTTTTGATGAACTTTAAAAGCACTTAAATTATTAATTAACTTTTAATTGATTTGTTACTAACATTGATTGACTACTTCATTATGTACGTAAGTGAAGTGCCCTTAAATAAGTTTAAGAAAACTAGGTTGACACTCATAAATGATGTTTAATATTTAAATGTATAATAAAGACAAGAACATTATTCAAAACTCGACGCATATGTTTTTTTTTAATGTTTGTTACCTCATAACTTCATCAATTATTAACCTTTGGAAATTCTCTTTTTGTTTGAAAGAGTGTATACTTCCGGATTGTCCTATTTAATTTTTACTAAAATCACGAAAAATAATATTTTTACTAAGTCCTTTCTATCAATCAGTTTGAAGGCAGTGCCAAAAAAAAGGAACTTCCTTCTGAACTAAACAGTCGAACTGTTCAGTTAAATTGTCAGTGTGTAGTGTCCGTCAGTTGTTTCTAATGATTTTAATTGAAATTCCAATTAGATAAAACTGTACAGTTAAAACTGAAGGTCTGTAGCACCTTACAAACAATTTACAATGAATTGTTACGAACAAAGTACTGTGACATAGATTGTAAATCTATTATTACATAAAGAAAAGCCTACAATTATACAATTTTAATCATGTTGTGTGCATTATTAAACTTCAATTACTTAAAATAATCTCTAATAATGAACAGTAAAGTAGACTAATTTAACATCTATACTAAAGCTAAATTCAATGTGCACTGTTTACCAAACAAACTTGCATGTTTACCAACAAAAAAAATGCATGTCAATTCATAACTTATTTATTTTAAATTAAGTATGTAATTGTTTTTTTAAAAATCATTATCAAAATATATTAGCTGTGTATCTAATTGTTGAAAGCTTATTTAGTCAAATTCATTTTCATTAATTTAAGAACAAGTTAATTATAATTATTCACCCTCATCATGAACAACACATACACAGCTAACTCAATAAAGCCTCAATAGTTTAATGGTACAGCAATCAGACTCATCACTAAGGGGTGGTGGTTTGATCTCCACCTGTTGGTCTATTGTTGTACCCACTCCTAACACAGTCTTTCCTGACTAGTTAGAGGGAATGGGAATATTGGTCATATTATAAAATAAATGGCAAATATTATTTTGTAACAAAAAAACTGTCAAGCATGAGTCTCGTCTAAGGATGAGAGGACTACACTAATAGCCCACCACCCTGGCCCAATGCAGATTGGCAGACTTAACATATGAAGAGAATTGAGAAAATTCACAGGTATGCAGGTTTTCTCATGTTTTTCTTTCACCATCTGAGACAGGTGATATTTAATTTCTTAAAATGCACATAACTGAAAGGTTCAAGGTGCATTCCCAGGACCAGATTTGAACCTACACCCTCTAAATCGAAGGCATAGGTCATATCCACTGGGCTATTGTGGCTATATTATTATTAGGTGTGAAATTACTAGCCATTATAGTCTAATTTTTGGTAAACAGTGCACATCCTGTATGACTTTAGTATAGATTAATAACAGTGCCATTTCAAGGATTCTATCATAATAATAAAGACACTGTAATTTAATTTTGGTTTTGTATTTATATATCAATTAATAATTAAACCAATATTTATATAGCAAGCGTGATAGCCCAGTGGAAATGACCTCTACCTCCGATTCCGGAGGGTGTTGGTTTGAATCCGGTCCGGGGCATGCACCTCCAACTTTTCAGTTGTGTGCATTTTAAGAAATTAAATATCACATGTTTCAATCGGTGAAGGAAAACATCGTGAGGAAACCTGCATACCAGCGAAATAATCTTAATTCTCTGCGTGTGTGAAGTCTGCTAATCCACATTGGGCCAGCGTGGTGGACTATTGGCCTAACCCCTCTCATTCTGAGAGGAGACTCGAGCTCAGCAGTGAGCCGAATATGGGTTGATGACGACATTTATATATCTGTATTGCTCTAATTGTATTCTTATCATAGACATAGAAAGGTCCTTTGCAGATAAAATAAGTTTTTAAATGTATAAAGGAATTTGAATTAAAGAAATTACATTCTATTTCCTATTATTGTAAATTGTGACACAAAAATATAAAGAAACAAGATATTATAAGCAAATACAAGAAATACATGCTTTGTTGAATGTCAGTTTTCATTAAAGTATATTTAGAATTTGATTTAGAATACATAGATATTTATTATTAAAATGAGGTGAACCAGTTAGTAGTAAAACAAACAAATGGTTTTCTTTTTTTTTATATATTTCTTCTGTATTTATTTCATCCACTTACAGAAGTATCTAATTATTAAAGCAAGAATGTTAAGAAATGTCACAATTCTCTGAAATGAGGGCAGATGTCATTGCATAAACCCGATGATGCAAATTCCCTGAGAGCAAGGAAGGCTTATTTGTTTGGCCTAATTGAGACATTAACACGAATTTTCTTTTTCTTCATTATCAGAAGAAAAAGGGATATAGCAGTAAGACATATGAAGTAAAAAAAAAAGATATAAAGTAGTTATAGCATAACCAGAAAAATAAAATAAAGATATTGCTGAAAAAAAAACCATTTTTTTCTAAAATACCAAACCCCTTATTATAAAGCAATGTGTATATGCCAAAGACATTTTCATCATACATTACTAGCAGACTTGATGAACAGTATCATTAAGGAATGAATAGAAGGTTCAAAAACCTTAACAACTATTTTACCAGTGCTTAAATTTATGTGTTGGTAGGTCCAAGACTAATTTGGGGATCTTATTATAAAAGAGTAAACACAACTCTTTAAAGTGTTTTTCAAATAGCATGGGTGCAGTGACAGTTGCATGTCTGACATTCATAATACAGACTACTATTGTGCATATCGTGCAAACTCGAGAGTGAAATGAACTGTCTCCGTACCCATGCTATCTTAAAAACACTTTTTACAGATACAGATATTTTTCACTTTTTGAAGGTTATAAGCTGATCAAATCAATTTTGTCTAAATGTATACAGCACCAACATTGATATTGTATTATGGGTGGGCAGGACTAAGTGACATCAGATTACAAGGTGATGACTGTAGAATATTAACTTACATTTCTTCTAAGAAATCCTCAATAACAGCTTATAAAATTTGTGATGTGTCAGACTGTAGAATATTAACTTACATTTCTTCTAAGAAATCCTCAATAACAGCTTATAAAATTTGTGGTATTGTTATTTCAGTAATAATATAAATCCACTAGCGGATATAGTAGTTGTAGTATAGCACTAATTTATTAAAGTATAAAAGGTACTATATCTGTTAAAACATAAAAGATAGTTAAATGCTGTCACAACATTTCTTGTAGAAAATGATGTGTTCTGCAAAGTTGTTGTACATTATTTTATTCTTACATCAATAGATTTTGCAGCGCACGCCATGTAAACAAAACTTTTGTACACCTTGGGTTACATTATTGGAGTTTCAGGAAGAATCCCTATTTTTTTTTTAAATATAATATAGCCTGTAGCCTTCCTCGATAAATCTATCACTATCACTGAAAGTATTTTTCAAATCGGACCAGTAGTTCCTGAGATTAGCGTGTTCAATCAACAAACAAACTAACTCTTCCGCTTAATAATATTAGTATAGATTGGCCCTGTGGCTCTAACAGGCAACCATTAAAATAATCTGTTGAAGAGATACAGACAAAAGTCAATGAATTACGGCGCTACTGGAAATATCTCCCTCTTCCATTGCATTGGGACAAAAGAGATAGGTCTGGGGCTACTATGCAGCCATTTGTTGAAATTATGTCTATTTCTCTTTACTAGATGTCTTTGGTGGCATGTTAGCACCGCTGGTCAATATAATTAACAGATAGTGATTGTTACAGAGCAAAATGTCTTCATCTTAAGCCTATATTAACCACTGGAGTGGAATATGGTGAGTCTGAGCACCTCTCTTATAAGAAGCGAAGATTACGTTACACCCATGCTTCTGAGAACATTTTAAGCCGTTAGTACCAGTCACTATCAATAACATGCGATAGTTAATGTTAATTTAACGTTATCACCCTAAGCCTGCCATCGATCCTGCATTGCAGCAGTATGGTGGATCTAAGCTCCATATCCCCTTCTCCTATAGCCTGGCTCTGTAGTGGGCTGTTAAAATAGGCTGATAATGATGATGATGAAACATTTACACCTTAGGCCCATTCCGGCCCTTTTAACCATTGGGGCAGTGTGGTGGCCTCTCGGGTTTAGTTGCCTGGCCCGATGTAAGCCGATGGTGTCAAATGTGTTGATATTTTATGATAATGTGAATATTTACCCGCTGGACTCTCTCGTGAGTGCAGAGTGCGACGACGGTGTGATGTGTTGCTCGGCCATAGACGACGCTGGGGAACACACGCGGCTGCTTGTGTGGGGCCTGCGCAGGCCGCCCGCGCCCGCTACCTGTCAGGCACCATGCCCGGGCGAGCGCTAAACCGCGGCCTCTGCATGCACTGTCCCCCGTATCACAAACACATCACCGACCGACCGCCACTGATCACTCGCGCACTGTCGCCCTACTGCGTCACAGATGCCGCCGCCCGCCGTTCGACTGGAACAAAGATAAAACGCGACCTTAGCAGACTGCACAATGCTGCGTTACATAAACATTTTAACAATTAATTAGTACCACTACCTGCCACCGAAGCAGGCGACAAATTTGTAGTATTGACGAGTACTTGTGGGGAAATGTTATTTAGTAGAAATGTAATTTGCATCAATCGACAGACGTGCCTTTTCCCTGGTAAATTATAGATTTTGACACCACGTTTCACGAAAATTATCACAATGGATGACACATCAAGGACAGGTAGACTTTTCGACTTTATTTTCAATTCGTACACAGCTGGCTGGCTGACAAAAGGAACAGAATGTTGCCAGATGTGAAAAGTTAAAAACTACCATAAACTGTTATTGATTTCTTTGTGTCAGTAGTTTTTTCTAACAATAAGATATGTTCAATATAATTATGTTAGAAAGTTACATTGTTTTTATTTGTAATAATTACCTAACTATTATTATTAACTTTTATGAATAAAATGTTGCCAGAAGTGAAAAATTAAAAACTACCATGAACATTGATATTGATTTCTTTGTCAGTAGATTTTATTACAACAAAACAATTGTCCACCTGTGTAAAAGAGATTTACATTGTTTTTTGGCAATTATTAGTCCGACTTTTCTGTTTTTAGTGTTTATCAGAATAACATTGATTAAAGAGGATAAAACTGAAGATTATTTGGAATATTGTAGTTACTATAAACACACAGAATAATCAATTTCATTTACTTATTTCAGTTATTATGATATTAAAATCAAACTACTACACCATAGATTGTGAAAACTTGGAAAATAGACGTAAACATAAATTGATTAATAAATGATGAACAATGAATGGTAACAACTTATCCTTTTTTAAATTCAGTTAAACGTCTATACTAGAGATACTTGGGAATGTATTCGTTTTGACCGTTATCGGCGTTCTCATATTTGATGATATCTCCGATTTAATAGGAACCGAAGCCGGATTAGGTATACAATCAATAGAGAGTTGTGACTTCGGAATCGGAATTGAAGATCCCTAGCGTCCCTAATGCCTAAATCATTAATGTAAAAAGTTAGTAAATATTTCTTAATGTTAGAAATATTTAGCTGCAGACTTTTCGCATAAAAAGTTGCGTCCAAATACTGAGATCGTATTTGATTGGAAAGAGCTTCTGAAAATCATTGAATTACACCAATAAAACAGTGCCGAAAACGTAAAATAATTAATGTGGCCGAGCGAATGTATGTACAACATTTTTTTTTTACTTATCATAAGGTGAGCCATCAATTGTAAGTAAAAAAAACTGCGAAATACAACTTTAGTAGGGATTTAGCTACTAAATAAATTATTAGTATTTATTATTATAAGCTTACATAAGCAGAGTAGTTAATAATACGACAGTGGAAATAATATTTAAAAATAAAGTAGATCTTTCTACCAAAAGGTATAAGTTTTACCAACTTACAACACTGACATGCTGTACTAACGCAGTGACCAACATGAAATAAATTAATGACTAATGAAAACAACGTATACAAATGAAATACCTTTACGTAGGCCATGAATACAATATGAGCGAAAACCACAGTAATTGTAATAAGTATATTTAGTCTATACATACATAACTAAATAAGAACGTTTAGTTATTTTATTTGTTTCCTTTTGATAGTTGGTAAGTATGTAGTTATATGAATGTCAGAACTCTATGACAAATAACCAATAAAATAATTAATTACCCATTAAAAATTAAATGTTATTGACTTGTACTACAGTCTTGCATATCTACTAACGCATGTTGAACAATTACATATTATATCTAATATAGGGTTGCCATACGTCCAAGTTTCCCCGGATGGATTGCCCTAGTTTACAGGGCGACCGGGAACTTCCAGGAGTTTGGAGTTTAATTTTTTTAGTACGGGTTTTATGTTTCGAAACATGGGCCGTTATAAGGCAGCAGCGTAACTCGCGCATCGCCCAGCGGGTAAATAACTAAATGTCATAATTTAAAAGTATAGAATATCTTAAAATTAATTAATTCTTAATATCTTCAAAATTAAGATGAAATTCAAAATATATGTAAGCTTTTTAAAATACACCCCTAATTATGTAACATTTGATTGCGGCAGTTTCAACTAAACACTTAAGCTACTGCAAGGCTGTCCTATCAACGTGGTTTTTTAACCGACTTCCAAAAAGGAGGAGGTTCTACGTTCGGCTGTATGTATGTTTTTTTTATCAAGTATGAAAATAAATAAAATGTTGATTAATATTAATTTGAACTATTTTTATAAAGCCAAGTAAGTTTAAAAACCCATGTAAATATGCCCGAATTTTAAGCTTTTAAATCCGGTATCTTATGAATTATCGATTTTAGAGATGGCAACCCAACTTATTATTACCTAATATCTACCTGCCTCGATGATCCTGTGGTTAGCCTTTAAGGCGATCACGAAGTTCTGGGTTCTAGTCCAAAGTCGAGCTGTGAAATCCTCAACTTTTCTTTCGTCTAAGAAATTTTTATTAAAATTGGGCTCAAGTTAATGGTACCTAGGTATTATACCCTCGGAGAGGACATTAAGCCGTCGTGTCCTCCTATAACTGTATACAACCCAAATTCACGTGGTCTAAAAATGTCGCCAATTAAAAGTTATTGGGTCCAACCACGGACTAACAAAGCAGTAGGTACTAAGTATAGACCTTTTCATAAAAGAATTGTCATTTGGTAATGGCGGTCTTAATATCATTTGTGTAAGGCGCTGTCAATTTCAGTTGAGTTTTTAGTCGCGGGACTTCTTTCATGAAAAGGACTCTAGAGGTACCTATCTACCTCGTTATTTAAAAGACTCGGGTCGTCTAATATTGCACTGACCACAGATAAAGTAATCAAGGGCGTTATAATTTTAAATATGTCGACGGCTGCTTGACCTCATAACCGAAATATAAATCACATACCTAGCCATACTCGTAGAGTAGGCATGTACCTATAACAGTCACTTCGGTATGCTGAAGTACCTATATAAATATTATAATAAGTATGCATATGAATAAAAGTAGTTATGCGTTTCTGAGAAAAAGGTTGAAAACTTGGATGAAGTACAGAAATACCTACCATAATCCATTGACAAGTTACATTGTTTTTTAGAGGACGCAATTTTTAGAGGACATTTTTTTTTGATGAGTGGGGAAAATAGTCAATAATTAATTATTTATGATATTGCAAAATTAATAATGACTGTATAGTTATAAGTACAGAAATATAGCACTCACTTCGGAGCGGTGCAAAACCTTAGCTATTGACTTAGTGAAGAAATGTTTTTTTTGTTATAACTTTTTTATTTGTGGTTCTACGACAAAAAGTTACTTGATCAAAGTTGTTGAGAATTTAATTTGCAACAAAAATTTGAACATTTTTTTTATCAGACAAGTAGTTTAAAATATACATCGTAAAAACCATTTTAACCCCTATTTTCAAGATGGCCGCCGTGGGACAAGGGTGGCGACCCCACAGACTTGGTCGTAGCTTTCCACTGACCCCCTAAACATCAAAAAAAAAAATTCCGTCCTCTAAAAAACGGATACCTACGGTCTAAAAAATGTAACATTTCAATAGACTACCTCGTATGGTTGTCATTTCGACCGTACTAAAATCTACACATTAAGACAACTACGCGGAAATGTATAAAAAATGATCTATCCTTTTTCTATAGCTTAGGAACATTGCGAAAAGGATAGCTCTTAACTTTTATCCTACCTGTGTACCTAATTAACCTAAAATGCCTCATTGTCTTTGTAAGTCTAAAAGTGATTTTAGTGGAAGCTTCAGTTAACTAAAATATGAGAAAATTAAAGTTATGAGTAACAAACTTAAAATAACGAGTCAATTTAAGAACCTTTCTTTATATCGGTAACTTGTGCTTAACTGGGAAGAGGTTAAGGAAAGGTAGAGTTAAGGGGAACCAACTTGTATCCCATATAAGACTTTACTGATACCTGTATAACCTCCATAGTTATAAGATAAACATTGCAAACGGTATATCCTATACCTACCTATCTACCCACAAGCCAAACCAACATAGATATCGACCCGTTTAAAATAAACCTGTCGCAATACAGCTCTCGGCTACATAGGATCTCCGCTCACATATCGATGCTCGGTAGTAAGATAAAAACAAACTTATCAGGCCAACTACTTGACTATACATAGTATAATACAGTGAATAAGTGAATAAATATTATGACCTAACAAATGAACTAACTAAAAATGGCTATGTAATTAGTCTGTACGCCATAGAAATAGGTGCGAGAGGATTACCAGGAAAATCTACGCTCTATAACTTGCTTAAAGACTTTGGCCTCTCTAGAACTGCAGCAAGTTCTATATTACAACGGGTATCTAAAGCTGCTCTAATAGGATTTTACCAAATTTGGCTAGGCAGGGAGAACAACACGAGCGGAGAAGGGAAGTGTTGATCGATCGTCAAGGAATTTCTTAACCCTACATCCTGTAGTTACAAGTACAGGACTCTTATTGCTTTATTATTTTTTATTATTTTTTGTGCAATCGTACTATCTTAGAAAGATGTATTTCCCACATACTTATATTTATACGTAGATAAACTTCTTTATCTAAAAAAAATACATAGACCGACCAACATTGTTTTATTGTGTTCCGAATCAGGTGACAAACTGATTTGACAAAAGCGTACAAGTTCCATGACTTACAACGCAAAAAATAATAAAAAGAAGGTAGCTACCTGCCATTTTTACACAATAGATACCTTCCCTTTGAATCTCACCAGACAGTGCGTTCCCTTGCACGAATGTGATTCTGAGGTCTATCAGCTGATCATACAATGACAATAAACAGGTGACACATACTTGATCCTACCGCAGTGTCAGCCACTGACTGTCAAGTAATCTAGTGTTGGTCGCGATCGGCATAATTTCATACACATTGCGACCAATACAAAGTCAGTTTTAGCGCTGCAGGCATGTGAGATTACTTGATCGTCAGTGGCTGATATAGGTAAGTCTGGCTGGCAGCTATGGAGTTTGGGTCGTTGATGCTTTGGGAGTTTCGGGTTTCAAAACTCCTGGACCGTAAATCGTCCAAGTCGGGTCAACTTGATAAATACTCGTAATGTCACCGAATATTTAGCTCTGTCGCATTAAATGTGTTGTGTTAAATAAATATATCATAATCCAAAAATTTTACTTTAAAAACCTCCTAATCCAAATCATCGTTCATCATCGTTCTCTGAGGCATTAAATTTTACTTTACACTTTTAGATACAAATTAAACTATAAATCCGAACTACGGAAGTTCCTTTACTACTAGCTATGGTAGAAGTATTCAAGACTGACATACATTTAGCGATCTGAATCTGAATCTGAAGCGACCGCAACCTGCGACCGCGCGACCTTTGAAAATGAATTTATATGTAGCACTAAACAAAGCCCGAGACCGCGACGCGCGACCAGTGTGTTGTTTAGTGCTCCATATAAAGCAGTGGGTCGCGGTCGCCAAGAACGGGAGTCTACCTTTAGAGTTAGACCAGAAGTTACTACAAAGTACCTAAGTACTTACTATGTCTTAGAAACGAAATCTTAAATCGGCAAAAATTTAGTAAAATATCTGCAATGTAAATGCCTATATATTTTTAGATATTTCAGGCGATTACAGTAAATGCGAATACCTAAAACTAAAAAACTAAAACACGATTACTGGTTTGTTGCTATTGAGCGGTGACCTTCCTTAACGTCGAATGTTTATACTAAATTTACAAGAAATTAACAAGTCATTGTATTAAAACGAGAAAGGTCAAGATTTGCGGAAAAGTACATGTGAAATGGAATTACCAGTATATTATGTGCCAAATATGTAAATACTTGATATAGCAATCAAATTCACAAAAAAAAATATAAACCATACGTGACTTTTATTTAGGTATTCTTATAAGTTTGCAATGCGTACTTGGCTTCTTAAAGGCGGATGGTAATCACTGACCATCAGCTTGTTTGCTAGTTCGTCCGCGATCGATAAATAAATAATAATAAAAGAAAAATCTTTCGATCGGTGAACTCGTTCCTTTGGACCAAAACTGAAAACGAGATTCACAGACAGTTAATTTGAGCAGGGATTTATCCCAATACAATAAAACATTGTTCCACAATATTGGACTGTGCATACTGATATATAAGGTGCATTTTTGGTTGAGAAGCGGTGCGAGCTGCGAGGGGCTGCACCCCAAGGCCGGCGGTCGACAACCTGACTGCAGCATACACGTGCGAATCCCGCTTACCTCGAGACTAAACATCACCGGACACCCTGTCGCTGAGACTGCACAGACCAATCTATCTATAGTCCTATTCATGAAAGAAGTCCCGCAGACGCGGCGCTTATGCCCTAATGGCGCTCATCGTCATCTGATAATAGCGGTCTTATTGTCATTTGTTCAAGGCGCTGACAATTTTAGTTCAGGTTATAGCCGCGGGACTTCTTTCATGGAAAGGAAAACCGGGTATTAATGAGACAAATCGGATCAACAGATTACAAAAATGGCAAAGAACCCAATTGCACACTTTAACCAAAGTCATCAACAATATTACATTTTTAACACGGACTCCGTTGCCTAACTACGGGCATCATGAGAAAATTCAGACACTCAGCGGGCGATAAAACGAGCTATGTCTGGAGTTCTGCGCTATTATTCTGGATCGTATTGGAAATAAGGAACATAAAGGAGTATATACGTGGGCCGTGCCCACCCTAGAATTCTGGGCTACCGATTTAAAATTCTATGATCGACACCAAAATATAAAATATACAAAGAAAAATCAATAAAATCAGTCGACCCGTTTCAGAGGCCAGCGACCACAAACATTGTAAACGAAAGGAGATGGTCCGAAATTGTATGGAGCCCAGGATCAGCCATTGTACCCTGGCATTGGAAATATAAGAAAATATTTTTTTAAAACTAATTTTGATTAAACAAATCTACGAATTCACTTTAATACTTTCGAAATAATATTCATTCTCTCCCAAGAAATGCAACACTAATATGGGTAATAATGGCGGATTGATGACGTTTTCAATACAGTAGTCGATTTGACGTTTGCTGTCAATTGTCATGTTATAGTTGCTTTATGGGCTCCATCTTGATATAACTCAGAGACTTGGGTTTTAATTTTATTTATTTCTTTTTATTTAGTTAGATTTATCCACTTATTTAGATTTTAATAAGATCCGTGTATTTTTAAATTTTAATGATACGGGGTACAAGAGTGGACCTGAAATGGACCATCTCCATTCTATATTGAGTGTCGACTCTGCTCAGCGGCATGTCAGGAGCCAGGACCACCCTAGGAAATAATCCTAGATACGTGAATGATGAGGAGGCGCAGAAGAACCAATGAGTCGATTGGAAGAGCCGATAGACGTTGGAGTCCCAAGGTGTAGAAATGGCGATTGCGCACAGGAAAGCACAGATGGACTGACTACAACAAGCGAGCCGCAGGGTGCCGCTGGATGCAGGCGGCTCAGGACCGTGGTGTTTGGAAGTCCCTACAAAAGGCTATTCCCTGCAGTATACGTCCATCTAGTGCTGATGATGATGATGATGATGATGATGATGATGATGATGATGATGATGATGATGATGATGATGATGATGATGATGATGATCAACGCCAGAGCTATTCTCGGGTCATCGAACTGTCCGATGCTGCTGTAAAGTTGTCAACGAAGGTACGCGTAGTTTATAACTGGACACTTTTTCAACTTGTTTGCCATATAAGCTTCTTTTCTTTACCCTCCACGTTATAGCTTGATGTATTTTTTTAAAATCGTATAAGATACTAATAAGGCCATCTCATAAAGCTTAGAGTTACGATTAACATCCAATTGGAAATACCATATTTTACCTTCATGAGGTAGTAAATATCTGAATAGGAGATGGCGTTGTTTCATATAAACATTTTTTTGCAGTATATTTTTATATAAACCAACCACACCACTCTGGCCCAATGCGGATTGGCAGACTTCACAACCGCAGAGAATTAAGAAAATTGTTTGGTAGGCAGGTTACCTCACGATGTTTTTCCTTCACCGTTTGAGACAAGTGATATTTAATTTCTTAAAATGCACACAACTGAAAAGTTGGAGGTGCATGCCCCGGACCGGATTCGAGCCCACACCCTCCTGAATCAGAGGCAGAGGTCATATCCACTGAGCTATCACGGCTCTCGCTAATAACGTACGAGTAAACATTTATAATTTAATGTAATTATATTTCCTGTCTAATTAAATAAATTCATTTATTATTTGAAAGTTATTCAGTAACACGGTTGTCAGTGTGGTGTCACTTGCGGTTAGTGTTTGCTGGTCAAAATTCAAAACGCAATCTATAACTTAACACAACATAGCATAGCACAAGTATAGCAGTGGCGTGCACTTTATAGATGCAAATATGCACTGCCTACCTTTAGGTCTCATTGTGAACCTGTATTATTTTTTTTATTCTGTACAAGTTAGCCCTAAACTACAATCTCACCTAATGGTAAGTGATGATGCAATCTAAGATGGAAGCGGACTAACTTGCTAGTAGTAAGATGAAAATCCACACCCCTTTCGGTTTCTACATGACATCGTACCGGAACGCTAAATCGCTTGGCAGTCTTTGCGCGTAGGGTGGTAACTGGCCACAGTCGAAGCCACCCACCAGCCAGACCAAGAAAACTTCAATCGACCCAGCCGGGGATCGAACCCAGGACCTCCATCTTGTAAATCCACTGCACCACTGAGGCCGTCAAAAATGGTTATCGGTGTGTGTCGACATCCCTAAACGCGCTGCAGACAGCACCGTGTACTTGACAGTGTGTGGCCGGCGTTGAGTTAAATCGGTTAAAAATCAATCTGTATCGCACAGAAGTGCATCGAGGCAAGGGGGAGTCATCGACCGCGCCCCGACACCGAAACACACGAGCCGCGACTCTCCGGATCCCTACGGGTTCAACGACCCCACCGACCCTTTGATTGAGCCCCCCGCGAATTGCGATGTAAAATGATAGATAAATTTCAATGCCCTTAATTATGTGCTCGTGCTAAAAACTATACTGGTATATTCTGACTAGGAATTTTAAAAACCAGGATTCGGGTGTCACAATTAGCTATCTACCTACCTACTTTTAGCCGCCTGTGCATAATGGGCTAAAACTTAGAAGAAAAAAATAGTTTCTTTGTTTTCACACCATGACGAGGACTTCCATTTCTCTAGTCTGACTATACATTTTAAAGCTTTAGAAATAATAGGTAGGCAATAGGTAGGTAGATAGATAGGTAGGTAGGTTGGCAATAGAAAATTCTACTTTCTAAGGGTTTTAAGATTTCTGTGCTGCTTTATATAAATCAAAACTTATCTCTTTTATTCGAGACATTGTGAAAAACATACTCAGGCCCTTTTATTTTCAAACAGTGAATTAAAACAATCGAAGAATTACGGCCAGTTTCTTCATCGTAAGTAACAGTCAAAGTAACGTCATAAAGCAAAAGTGACGGTCTTAATCACTAAAAAATAAAGTCTTCTTTACTACTTACTACTTTTACTGTTACTTTAGCTTTACATGAAGAAACTGGCTGTTAAACTTACATAAGAGTAGGTAGGTAGGTAATTATCATCAAAACTACACAATTCTAATATGATTGGACCTACGTAGTTATCAAAATATGAACGGAAACAAAATATTTATTGCTTACTAATAATATGAAGTCACGAACACGTAATACATAATAAGCGTTGTTTAGTTATTGACCTCAATTTTTGGTAAAACGTAAAAAAATGCTTTGATATTAAAAATCTTTAACAGCATAGCAAATGCCAAATTTAATAATTATGTAATGGAAAAGCAGCACAGAAAAGAGCAGTGGCGTGTATAAGGTTTTTAAAAATGATAGGCACGTACAAATTTGTAAAGTAGAAAATTCATTTTACCAATACAGGTTCCAAATGAATCATCAGGGTAAGCAGTGCATTTTTGCATCTATGGAGTACACGCCACTGGCATAGTTTTAGTATTAAAACCAAGGTGTTACCAAAGACAAAGACGTGAGCAAAAGCGATATAGTACACATCCTTAATGTACTTGTAGATACGTCTATATGTATATGAGGTAGGAATATTGTAACTGCGATAAAAGTCATTGTTCGCAGTCAACAATAATCTGTCTAGAGAGTAGAGACCCGAGAAACCAAGTTTGTTTATACCTACTCGTAAAGGCGAGCCGAGGTCTGAGAGCCGTAGTGCTAACATGCAACCAACGAAGAGTGATAGACAAAATGTCGCCCAATGCCGGCGGTGTTGTCCCAGTTCCATCTCCTGCATCCCAACGCAATGAAAAAGATAGCGGCATTTCCGGTTGCACCGTCATTGATTGATATTTGTCTATTTCTCTCGTTGATTCTCTCGTTGGTCGCATGTTAGCTCTACTGGACACGCTGTACGAGAAACAAAACGGTGCCGTTGGTAGGCAAGTGCTCCGCAAACCAGTTTCCTTTTAGTCTTACCGCTAGCAAGGTCGCACGGTACAAACTGCCCCCAACGCTGTGACTATATCGTGTTACTTTTCCACATATGAAGAAACACAGCAATGTATAGCACGGACGCGAGATAAGATCAATAAAGTTTACAAAGCAGGTTCGTCGTGGTAGACGAGAGTGGCCAGTTTTGTCGACCATCTCGCTATTATGCGCGACCAAAATAGCACACTGTGTTCATTAAAATCAATTTTGTGCATAACAAACACTAGTGTACGTATCAAACCAGGCACCTACGAGTATATCATTATCATTGACAACCCACATTCAGCTCACTGACGAGTCTCCTATCAGAATGAGATGGTTTAGGCCAAGGTTTCTCAAAGTGGGGTACGCGAACCCACAAGGGGTTCACGATTCGACGGTAGGGGGTTCGCGACAAGATTTACGTAATGGTGGCTTGATAACTGATACCAAGTCAGAATTAAGGTTAAAATTGTCCAAAATTACACCTAACATTGAATCCATTTGCGACATGAAACAAGCACACCCATCACATTAATATTACAAAGACATTTCTTTTGGTACTTTATGGGCTACCTTTTATTCAAATAAAAACCTTATTTTCTTCAACAGTCCAATTTATTTATTTTCTTTGGGGGAGGGGGTCCTATTAGTTAGTAAGGGGTTCGCTGTCACTTTTAAATTTTAACAGGGGTTCGTGGACCCAAAAGTTTGAGAAACCCTGGTTTAGCACCACGCTGGCCAAATGCGGATTGGCAGACTTCACACACGTAGAGAATTAAGAAAATTCTCAGTTAGGTATGCAGCTTTTCTCATGATGTTTTGTCCTTAACCGTTTGAGACACGTGATATTTAATTTCTTAAAATGCACTGAGGTGCATGCCACCGACCGGATTCGAACCAACACCCTCGGAAACGCAGGCAGAGGTCATATCCACTGAACTGTCATACTAATTATTATTAATGACTTGTAGTCAACCTCTCGTATGGTTGTAATAGTCATGTATTAACAACCAATGACCTAAATATCGTGTAAAAATATCCATTCAAGAACAAAGAACAGAACACTCATAAACATGTAGAGCAGTGATGTAAAGAAAGGAAGGGGAATTGGGGGCGACCTTTACTCATTTTGAAGCTGATGCAGGTACCTACACCCCTAAACGTTCTAAAAATGGGGTCGATTCTAAAAGACGTCATTATTAAAGCCATTTAAACGTCCAAAGGAAAGAACTTTGAAACAAATAACAATGAATAATAAGAATTCAGATTAAAATAAAAGAGATGTGATTTACGAGCAGTTAAAACTCGTTATCAAAACAAAGAATGCCATGCAATAATGGCGAAAACAATACTTGTAGTTTCGCTGTTTTGAATTGTTTACATTTATCGATAGGTACGAATTACGATAACGCTTTTCACTAAATATATCTATTAGTAAACTTTAAATAATTCCGTATTGTGTTTGTCAGAACAATAAATGACAAACATGCAGAGTACGTACCTAAGTAAGAATTATTATATCTATGGTAACTAAGACAAATCTTGATTACAAACGACTAGCTTTAAACCTAATGACCTCTACAATGACCCTATAATGGAATGTTTGTAAATCTAAATTAACAGCGTTTCACTGAATGCAAAAAATGATTTTTTGGGTAAAGAGAACACGCCGGTGTAACCACGAGTCGTAGAGAATGAAGATATAAACAATAAATAGAGAAGATATAAGAAACATTTATCACAACGAACGATAACAACAAAGTAATGTAACATGTTCAGCACATCAACAAATGTAAACAGTAAAACTAAAACCTGCAATACGGGTTCCGCTATCGCCGTAGAAGAACTACATGTGTTGAGGGAACAAGCTCAGCTAGCTAAAGCGAAACGGTGCGACCGAAATAATAACATTTAGCATAACAGCCTTGAACTATAGCGAATGGGAAATAAATAATCGAAAAGCTACAGGGCAGGGCAGCTTTCAATTGTCAGCGATTGGAGAAAGCCACGGTGTCGTAATACCGTCGACATGGAGCCAAAAGGTTCCGTGACTGCTGGCTCATTGCATAACGCCATGTTCCGTGAGCGAAGAACAGTTCTTTTACGGATTATCACTGAACGATGAGTTGTAGTTATTAGCACTACACGTTGGCTCATTTGTTGCTTTCAGGTATCATGTACGCATGTATGAAGTAAACGTTTATTTTGTGTAAGGTAAACCTCTATCTATGCGTTACATAATGAGGATGATTAGTAGGTTTGATTAATGTGTTTAAGAGACATTCGGATAATTAACGTCAATATTAAATAATTAATACATAAAAAACAAAGATCATTTAACGTAATTAGATGATAAATCACACATTTTTAGCTTCCTTACATTTAATGTGACACACATTTTTGTTTGAACGCCTATACAAATATGACGTTCTTACGAATCGACGATGTAATAATCCTTCGCACTATTTTTAGTATGGAGCGTTTTTTAGAGATCCGTGGCAGTGCCGCAAATCTGACCCTTTAAATCCCTGTAGCTCCGAAAGTAATAATCGCAGATACCCTGTTACTTTTACAATATTGCTTTACTATTAGCATACTCTTGATTTATTTACAATTTAAAAAACTGTTATCATCCATATTGCGCTGAAAGTATTATGATTATTCTTCTATAATTAATCATCTAGAATTCTCTATTTTAGTCTATGCATTTGTCATAAACTGAACTTGGATCTCATCTGTTTGTATTGTTTTTATGACAAATTCGATAGAACACCCGCCGTATTATGCCACTAGTATAATTCTTGGGACAGGACTCCCTTACGGAATTCCAACCACAGAGTTTTCAGCGGCTTCCTGCAAAACGCTTGATATCGTCAAATCAACAACAAGTTGAGGTTCGACTAACACTGCACTTTTTGGGCCAGGGACACAGGGACATATTTGTTTCTCAACATCCATCGGCTCTTCGAAATGTGTGTCCTACACATGCCCACTTAATCTTTGGCTCGGTAACTTTGGTTCTTCCTCCTTCTTCCTCCTTCTTCCTTTCTGATTCGATCACGCAAAAGAAATTCTTATGAGGTCTATACTTAGCGAGCAAGTGAAATGACTACCGTGGTATTATTTTGAAGAGTATGAACAGTATTTACGATACGACAGCAATTTATTCATCCCAATCCTAACGTCCCAAGCAAACACCTGCATAACCTAAATAAAGAAAATCACTTTCCAGTTTTTATCATGTGATTTAGATTGAGCAACTAAATCTGTATCCGCGGCTTATCGACCAGTAAATTCAGTTCAAGTCTAGGGCCGATCGTTACGCAATTCACGTAAGTAGGCCAATATTGAATCTCATTTGCTGTGGAGCGTTACGTTTTAAAGTTTCATAGTTTTGCTCGCGCAGTTACTTTTAGTTTGATTGAAACATGAAAATATATCATACTTATTGAGCAGTCTTTTTTCAGTATAAACCTTAATTTACAGTCATCTGATGGACATCCTCTGTTGAACGTCTCTCTTAAGATGATTAACAAATAGACATTCGAATGTCCTTTTGTTTTTAACTAAACCGACTTCAAAAAGGAGGAGGTTCGCAAGGTGACCGGTATGTTTTTATTTATGTACATCGATTACTCGAAGACGCCTGAACCGATTAGAAAAATTATTTTTTTGTTTTAAAGGGTATACTTTCCATTCCATATAGAATAGAAATCTGAATATGAGGCACACGATGGAAAGCAAATTCATCGTGTGATACATCAAATGAAAGATCTTGATAACAGGATCTTAAATATATTTTTATTGAAATCCTTCAAGTAAGTAATAACTTGAAAGATATTTAAATATAAAAAAAAAAACATTTCCCTGTTCCCCGAAACTACTCGAACTAACTACTAAACTATTGAAAAAAATAAAGAAGTTAGCTTTTTACTTAAAGATTTCCGGAATACCACAGGGGAAAATTGTTGATCGGAACCCTCTTCACGCGAGTTCAACTCGCACTTTTTCATTTCTGTATCATAATCTTAATGCAATACTACCAGTATTGACTTACTTTCTATAATGCTTGTTACATTTACTGATTTAAGAATACCTATACAGTCCCTAAAAATACAGGTAGCGCTAACAATAGGAATTGCCTCTGAAACCTTTCACGTGCTTTCAAGGTTGAAAAGTTATATTACTCGAAACCTTTTGTTGTACCTTCAGCATTATTAAAACGTTTTAACAATCTTAATATTTTACTAATATAACGACTGAGGTTATTCTTAGGTGAACAAATGCCAATATACCACTACCACCCTTCACTATCATCTTCTTAAAATAGTAGGTATTATTATAGGTACTCAAAAGTGATTAGAAATATAAGAAAACTAATGTCGAACAAAGGTCAGGACAACTTAATTAATTGAAAACTAACCAAACTGTAACCAAAATAAGACCCTAGAATGGCAGAGAATGATCTTGAGTGAAGTCACGTACTTGTGAAAGATGTGAGTAGGGTTAAAGGTACCTTTGACTGTTAACAAACACTCCCCTTTTCTACTCAAGTCACTCTTCCCGCCTATCCCAAGTAAAGAATTACACAACAAGAAATGTGGACGGCTCGAACGCCACGAGCACACTGAAGCCGTCCGTACCGCAAGTTGTTGCAACGCGGCGATAACAGTATAAAACATCGATATCTGCCGTCTGTACGCTTAGATTTTTTAAATCACACAACGGATTTTAATGTTGTTTTCATCATTAGATAGAGTGAGTCAAGGGGAAGGTTTAGACATTGCTTTCCACTCGTACGAAATTGCAGGCGTGCGCTAGTCAAATATATTTTACATAATATTCGTTTATAGGTAACAGAGATATTTATTGAATCTATTTGAACTTTTGTACAGTACTGCCGGTGCCTATCCTAACCACGATATACCTAAAGACTAATTTTACATCGAGTCAAGGTTTTACATTTGCCAGACAAAAAGAATTCGACGCAAGCGAAGTCGTAGACAAAGTTATAATTATAAAGACTAGCAGACTCTGTCAAGATTCGGTTATGTGCACTTCTTCCCTATTCCTGCCCTACACTACCCTACTCCTACCCCTGACCCCCTACCCTACCCCTGAATTCATTCGTTACAAAAAAAATGTGATAAATGAAGAACCGCTCGACCGATTTTGTGCAACCTTCACATCAACCATCCTAAACAGTCCGAACAAAGCTTAAACATTTGGTTTGGATAGGTGAGCCCGTTCTTGAGTTATAAAATTACACCGAAAAGTGGCATGGTATTTTATATACAGGGTGCTGGGCAGTATTTCCCATAACTTAAAGTTGTTGACGAGTCCATTTATAGGAGCCGAACTGCATAACTAACATTTTTTTAACAAAAAAAAGTTTTTTTTTTATGTTTTCATACAAAATAAGCAATTCAATTAACTCCGACTACCCTTTATCTATTCTTGCATTTTAAAATACGTTAACCTTGGCTACGTCATAATTAAAATAATTAAAAAAATTAAAATAAGGATACGTATTTACGCTTAAATACGCATTAATTTACGCAATATATAAGAAAGGATTATTGAGAATGTGTATAAAGCCACTGTTACAGATGCTCAATTCAAGCGCGAAAGCATGCTACTATTAAGCAGTTGCTACTTATTAGCATGTGTAATTTCGAGCTTGCTCAAGAATCAACAGTCGTGCGATTTATGAGCATGCTACTTGCTGCGCGGGTGGAAGGGGACGTGCTTTTAGCGCGTCTGAATAAGTTTGCTTATTGAGCATGCTAGTCGATCAGCATTGCTATTCTATATTCTCTTCACCTTCATCTCTCCCTGTTAAACATGATACTATAGACAGAGAGCGATAGATACAAATCAGCATGTGTAATTGGAATGTTTGCTTTGAGCATGGTTATTCAGGAGGAAATGTAAACTAGTGTTTATTAAAATATGTAATTATAATAAATGATCCTACGCGATACAAGGTAGAATAAAGACGTCTAGACTGATATCGATACTCGAGCTAAAATTAGCTGAGGTTAGAAACAATGAATGCGAATAGATTTCTAAATTCGTAATTTAGTGCGTTTGATAATGTCATATTATAAATAAAACATTTTTGTGAAAAAACATACAGGACCAAACAGTATTAATAAATAATAGATTAGGAATAAAATAACACAAGCTGTATGCCTATAGCCTTCCTCGATAAATGGGCTATCTAACACTGAAAGATTTTTTCAAATCGGACCTTTTTTTTTTTTTTTTCTGTCTGAGTAGGTGCCGATAGCTCCCTGCGGAACCACTACGGCGTCACCGGGGGGGTTGGGCGAGCGCCGGGGGGGTTGGGCGAGAAATCGGACCATGGCTCCTGAGATTAGAGTATTCAAACAAGCAAAAAACAAACTCTTCAGCTTTTTAATATTAGTATAGATTCGTTGCCACAGGTAGACATGTCAAACTTATCAGTATAACACCTCTCTTTTATAAATCAGATTAGTTGGTATACTTATATACATTTGGATTTTTTTTTTATTTTGGCAAATTAGCCGAGAAAGCTGAATTTTGGATATGACGTTGAGAGCCTAGAAAAACTTGTCGACCAAGATTTCCTATGTGCATTTTCCGCCTTGAAATCCTTGAAACAGTTTTTTCAAGATAGTGGAAAATGCACATAAGGTATCAAAATGCAAAATTCTATTTCTATTCTTGCATTTATAAGTCTAATTTTTATGACCTACCGACTGTAGTAGAAGCAGTAGAAGTGAAAAAAAATTCTACTTATTTAATTAATTTTTGACGGCCTCCGTGGCACAGTGATATGCGCGGTGGATTTACAAGACGGCGGTCCTGGGTTCGATCCGCGGCTGGGCCGATTAAGGTTTCCTTAATTGGTCTAGTCTGGCTGGCTGGGAGGCTTCGACCGTGGCTAGTTACCGCCCTACCGACAAAAACCGCGAAGCGATTTAGCGTTCCGGTAGGATTCCGTGTAAAACCGAAAAGGGTGTGGATTGTCTTCCTACTCCTAACAAGTTAGCCCGCTACTATCTTAGATTACATTATCACTTACCATCAGGTGAGATTGTAGTCAAGGGCTAACTTGTAAAGAATAAAATGAAAAAAAATACCTAATATATAAAATATGTATTATATTATACTGCAGAGCATTGAAAAACGTGTTAGGAGTGTCTTGTGATATCCCTGATGAAAGGATGATATACTCGTATACCTATTCCGTCAAAGGCAAAATTATGATATCAACGTTATTAGTGAAAATCGCATGATAAGTTTAGTAGTTCCAGAAATTACCCGGAACCAACGATTTTCCTACTAATATTATAACCGCAAAATTTTGTATGGATGTTTGGATATTTGTTACTCTTTAACGCCGCTACTACAGAAGCGATTTGGCTGAAATTTTGAATGGATATAGATTTTACTCTGGATTAACACAGGCTACTACTTTTTATCCAGAAAAAAAACCATGGTTTCCCGAGATTTGCGAAAACTGATGTTTTTGATGATATTAATGTTTGTTACTCTTTCACGAACTACTACTACTACTGAACCGAAATAGCTGAAATTTGATATTGATATATATTATAGCATGGATTAACACATTCACTGCGGTACGAGGTCAATTGACCTCGTACGCCTAGCGGCTTCAAAAGTTACGGGGTCGATGGACCTCATACCACACTACAAAGCTTTAGTACGAGGTCATAAAACCTCGTACCGCACCAGAGGAAAGTACAGAAAAATCAGTGCCGCAGCGAACGTGTTAACACATAGACTACTTTCTATCCCGGAAAAACAATGGGTTCCTGAGGGATTTGTGAAAAACTAAATTTCACGCGGACGAAGTCGCGGGCGTCCTCTAGTATTCTATAAATCATTGCCAAGAACAGACAAACAGGCAAATGTAATTTTAATTTTGTTTATTAAGTATTATTGTCTCATCTCTTATCGCTTGCTGATGCTATAATGGGCACTAAAGTTTCTATTGTTTTGTTATTGGATACACTCGGAGATGACAAATGACCATAAAAATATCATCTAGAACGCAAAGTACATTGAAGGAACATTCAACACAAATTGGAAGAAAAATACACCTAGTGCATGGGTAATATCATGGCATGGCATACTATGAGGCTTCGGATCGTCCTGGGTTCGGGTCCTGGATCTAGCCATAAGGTATTGAGATTTTATATCTTTCAATAAATTCTCAATAGCAGCTTTGTGTTGGAAAGTTATTACACCCTTATCTCGGAGAGCAAGTTAAGCCTTCGGTCCCAATCACTTAATTATTGACATCTGTTACTGATCGTTACCCAGTGGCGTGCACTTCATAGAAGCATAAATGCACTGCCTACCACTAGGGCTCATGCCGCATCCGAATTGAAGAAGGAATTTCTCATTTTGTTTAATTTAAATTTAAAGTGCCTACCCTAATTAGCAACCTTGTGCACGCCACTGTCGATACCGAGTTCGTACATTATCCTCATATTATGCTTGGTGGGTCTAAGCTCCAAATCCCCTCTTTGGGATGTGAAAGATAGTTTATTTGTTTAGCTTTCATGCCTAAACCACTAAATCGATTTAAAAAAAATATTTACCAATGGAGAGCTACATTATCAGCGAGTAACACATACTTTATTTTATCCCCGTGGTCCCACGGGAACGAAAACACACGGGTCAAATAACGCAGGGCCCAAGTGATTTTAAATCTACTACAGTTTATTTGTCACAAATATAGGACACGCAAGTCGCTAACTTCACGCTAAAGACTTAAAATAAGACAACAATTAACCAGCGTGACGAACACACAACACGCCTCCGTACTTCCAACGTCACCGGATTTTAGCTCGGTGCTCCCATTTCCGTAACGGTATTATACGCAAACCACAAATAACAGGGAGTGCGAGCCTGACACAGCCAGACATACCGCATCTTATAAAAGCTGTGTTATATGTAAGCAAGAGTTTAGAATGGAAATAGAAGCCACAATGCGACACAAAAGAGTAGAAAGTAAAGGAGGGCGCTATTGTAACTTATTGGTTGTGTACTTGTGGATTTACAAAAGGACATGTCTTAAAAGGACGAAACAAGAAAATATTTCAGATAGTAATCGAGAAATGCATAGGTACACAAATAGTCACATCGTACCTATGCACTTCTCCATTACTATCTGAATTATTTTCTTGTTTCGTCCTTATTCTTAGATCATTAAAAATAAAGGACCTGCCTCGTAAACCGTTACCCTCTGTCAAAGATCAAGAATCAATGATCTAACGCGTTTATAAAAACTGTTGCTATAGAATCGATGTATCATTGTTGTAATCGTTTTCGTCGTGTAAAGAGTTCCCTAAAAATGCCGGTTTGTGTAGTTGAATGGCATAAAAACGGCCAAAAACTTGTAGATGGAGTAACGTTTCATTTGTAAGTATTTCTACCATAATTTTATCAATTTTGTAATAAAAAAGATTTCTAAAAAGAATCGATTCTTTTGACGGAACAGCAAAAAGTTTACCTCGTACCCCTTAAAAAAACGACAGACTTTTTTGTTGGTGAATTTGGGTGCAAAATAGATCCATTTTTTTTAATGGTCTAAGTTCTTATTAGACCTCTTTTTAGACGAGTACGTAGTCAGGTTATAGTTTTTAAACTTTTATTTATTTGTGAAGGCGGTTGAATTTTTTTTAAAGTTTCTTACAGTACTTATTAAGGTACGAGTACTCATTAGTTCGCCTACCTCGGATGATTTCACACAACATTTCGACATGATTCGTATCGCACGCAAGAGATAAGATAAATAACATCTGCAGCGGCCGAAGCGTTATATTTACGTCTATATACGATTGCGGACATATTTTCCGATGTTGGTGGGAGACAGGTGGTGGTGTCTATTTCTGTACAGTCTCGAGTTACATAAGATACAACTAAACACTAAGCAATCTACGATTTTACTCGACTAATGTATGCAATAACTTGGGTTTATTTTGAAATCCTCATAGGAGTAATATTCTTTATCACTGCTGAGCTCGTGTCTCCTCTCAGAATGACAGGAGTTACACCAATAGTCCTCCAAGCTGGCCCAATGCGGATTGGCAACTAAACACTAAACAATCTACGATTTTACTCGACTAATGTATGCAATAACTTGGGTTTATTTTGAAATCCTCATAGGAGTAATATTCTTCATCACTGCTGAACTCGAGTCTCCTCTCAGAATAACAGTCCACCAAGCTGGTCTAATGCGGATTGGCAACTAAACACTAAGCAATCTACGATTTTACTCGACTAATGTGTGCAATAACTTGGGTTTATTTTTAAATCCTAATAGGAGTAATATTCTTCATCGCCGCTGAGCTCGTGTCTCCTCTCAGAATGACAGGATTTAGGCCAATAGTCCACTATGCTGGCCCAATGTGGATTGGCAGACTTCACACACGCAGACAATTAAGAAAATTCTCTGTTATGCAGGTTTCCTCAAGCTGTTTTTCCTTCGCCGTTTGAGACACGTGATATTTAATTTCTTAAGATGCACACAACTGAAAAGTTGGAGGTGCATGCCCCGCACCGGATTGGAATCCACACCCTCCGGAATCGGAGGCAGAGGTCATATCCACTGGGCTATCACGGCTCAAAAATTCAAATGATTATGTGGAAAAGCAAGGCTCAGCTGTGTAAAAGAGAACTGAAATCTCACAGCCCATTCATTTGGGACTTTCTCGTAGGTTTTACAAACGAATTTCTAAACTTGAAGTTGAACATTGGAGGCGACTTAAATTCCAAACATAGACTACTCAATGTCGACGACCAAAGGTAAAGCCATTGCAAGTACCATAAACATTTGAAGTGTGATGCGATAAGCAAAGCCTAGCCTACCTATTGACCAAACATTCTCTTGAATTCCAGGCAGAAAATTCAGTAAGTAAGGCCTGAAAACAGAAGTGCTATGCTATTTTTAATCTTTTCACAGAAAATAGCAGTTGTATTTAACATGTAACGCGTATATTCTATTCAAAAATGTTCTATTTTCTCCCAGTTTTATTTGCATGGTACAAACAAACGTATGCAAATTAATTAAGATCTAGTCCCCGAGTAGTTTTCATAAAAAGTACGGTCTTTATGAATGCAAATAAAAATGTATATCCCGCGACACAGCTCGGCTACTAATTGGAGTAGGTAAGCGCCTATTTATACCGGGGTACCGGGATGAGATAAGCGCTAAAACATTGTACAAGAGTGCACAGCAGTGTTCTTCAAAGTGTGAATCGCAACCACCCTGGAGTCGAAAAGTATGTATTACTAGCGGACGCTTTTGTCCGTGGAATTAAGTTTTTCACAAATCCCGCGGGAACCATGCATTTTTCCGTGATGAAAGTAGCCTACGTGTTAATACAGAGTAAATTATATTTTCATTCTAAATTTCAGCCAAATCACTTCAGTAGCCGCAACGCAAAGGAGGAACAAACATACACACTTACACACACTTTTGCCTTTATAATATTATTGTGTTAAGTTGACCTGTAAGTAAAACTATGCACAGTAACACATGTTATGCTGGAATCAAGTGAGAAATGGGACCTAATAAGAATCTGGAAAGCATAATGAAAATAAAGGTGAAAGATGAAAAGATACTCGGAAAGTGAGAAAAGACTGCGACGTTGGTGGTAGGCCGAATGGCAGGTACACCAGCGTTCTGAAGGTAGGAAAGGTTTTTAGCCGGTCCGGCACTGCCAGTGTTCATGAGGATTTCCCCTCTACAGGGAAAACAAAATTACATGTTAGGCCGTCCACACAAGAGTCATCCCGTATGCGACTGGTGTTTGATACGCGAAATTTTATCGAAGTGACGTGACAATGTCACTTCGATAAAATTTCGCCATCTTTAGCACACGACGCGATGTGTCATACGAATGTCACTCGCACGCTACTAGATCCCAGTCAAATAAGGATTTAACCTCGGAACGAGGGTTAATAATTGTAAAGTAGTATATATTATACACGTTCATTTTGGTGTTCTACAAGTTGTCTCAAAAGTCTCGTAACGACGTCGTAAGTTATTCAAGGTAAAATGTCACAAAAATCAAATCTCGGTTTCTATGGCTATAGTCATCGATATAAATCGTTAGATCGGCCCCTCCATATTAAAGAACGCACAATGTTATGTCATTACTCAAAGACGTGCACGCACATCCTAACTTAGTATGCAACAAGCGCATGCTGTGACTTTTTTCTTGCTTAATCCCTTAATTATGCCTTCGTGGTCATTTTGGAAGTGTAAAAACACAAGCCACAACACGAATATAATGAGAAAGTTGTTACTTATCATTCGTAAGTATTCGAGAAACCAATGACAATTCCGCGACGTTTCGGGGCCCATCTAACGATCTACGATCGATGGCTATAGTGTTAACATTTCTTTGAGTTATTTAAAGGAATAACTTACGAGGTAGACACGAAATTTGATAAGACTTTCAAAAATGAAGGTGTATACAAGTTTACAGTGTCATTCAGTTTCAGAGCTTTAATTCCGATTTCGATTTCACTTGCGTTGCATTGCATATCTCTGAGTTAATATTACATTTTTCGACATTATGTTTTAAGAAATATGCGAGAAGAACACTATTTGATGTTTCCAAATATTTATGAAATTGCGGAAGCTGGGAAAAACTAAGCACGAGTAATTTTTGCAAAAGTATGATTTTACAAAAACCTACATAATGTTTATTGAAAACGCGAAAGTTTGTGAGGATGGACGGATGTTTCGTTATCTTTCAATGCGTAATTTTACAGTACAGTACAATGAATCTGGTGGCATAAACGGGTCTGTCAGATTCACTCTTTTTATAACTCCATAAAAAACAATGAGTAGATAGGCAAGTACAGCCGGATGCAATTTTTTTTGACAAACATTGTGCATTAAGTTGCACGCATAGGCAGAGGCGCGACGGCAGGGAGATGTCACAAAGATTGCATCCGACGACACTAGCTGTTGTGGTTGTTTGTTTTGAAATACCTAAAACAAACAATAAACAACCAGAAAACGCCCTTAGTGTCAACCGCATAATTCCCGTTTCCGTTGCGATCCTCATAAATAAAATAACGTTGCTTACTATTGGTAAAAGAATTTTCAAAATCGATTTAGTAAATCCATATATTAGCTCAGCATTCTTTCGCTCTTTATAATATTAGTATAGATAATTTACGATGCCGACGCTTGGGAGACTTTTGTTTGGCAGTAACGGAAATAAGTTTGAAAAACACTGCTGTGTAGAATAATGAATGCGCGTAGAAAGGTAACGAGAGTGTCGGGCATGGCCCAGCCGTCCCGATCGATACAGGCGCCTCGATATGCCGTTATATACGTACCGAGCAGTTCCAACAAAAACAAACCGCTACCAAATGAGTCTCAGCATAATAATGTAATTAAGACAACAGATACTGTTTGTTTCATTTGTAAAAATCTTATCCACGTCCGACCAAGTAAGTAATGGTGGACCGCCATAACAAACAAGGGTAAACTATGTGAACGAGATTGATAACTAACATTTACCGTAACATATCCAAGAGGTTCAATATGTTGCCGGTGTAAGATTTTAACCTTAATTTTTTTCTTTGTAAGCATAAAGTTAGCAAAGTTTTTTTTTTAACAATGTTCTGAGATGACTGATATCTTACTACCAGTATCAATTTCAAATTTCAAAATCGAATTTTCGACATTTAAATTAAGATAATACAGTTACCCCCGAATGTAATAACACTGTAACATTAACGGAGTAGGTAATCTACCTGTCTTTATACGCTTTGGTAAGACTTTAGGCAAACTTAACCTGATGACAATTTATTGTGTGTGCATGGCTAGCCGACCGTCGCTCGTAATCAAGGAAAATAAATAGAAAACAACAAAGCGAGGGTAGCAATCAATAAATTAATTTAAAGGTACTCATCAAAAATATTGAATTTAAAAATTATTGATTTTTAAAAAACTATGTGTGTCCCACTGTTTCACTCGCGTAGATTCCATTCTAGGACCGAACTTCCTATGGAGAGTATAATCTTTCTATGTACCTTTCATCCAGACCTTTGCCTTGTTTAAAAAAAATTGGCTGTAGCCTGCTACAACGTGGGTGACACATTGCTCAGACGAATTATAGAGGGACCTGCCTCGCTAGACGTTACCCCTCTGTCAAAGTATAAGATCAACGATCTAACGCATTTATAAAAACCGTTTCTTTAGAAAGGATGTTTTAATGGTGTAATCGTTTTCATCGTGTAAAGAGCTCCCTAAGAATGCTGTTTTGTGTAGTTGAATGACAATAAAAACAGTCAAGAACTTTTAGTTTACTAAAAGATGAAATTACGTTTCACTTGTAAGTACATATTTGTAACTTAATTAAAAAAAATTGTAATTAAAAAACACGTGAAAATAATTGATTCTTCAGCCGGAATCGCAAAACATCGATGAAGTATTCTGTTTGACGAGTCTAAGACAGTGATGTATTTATTAGTCTGCGGAAAACTAATTCCGAATCAAATTTATAGTGTAAGAACACATAATATATTTATTGGTGTTAAATTTTTCGATGTGTGAGTTTACCTCGTCCCCACCACAAACTACAGAGAATTTCGTTGCTGATTTTGGGTACAATACAAGTCCATATATTTGTGTATTTGGTCTGAGACACATTGTCATTGTCACATATGTCCAGTGGCTAGCCTACATGACTCAAGATCATGAGGGGCCTAGAGTTGGGAATTGAATGGTGTGAAACGCCCTTGTCTCAGAGAGTATGTTAAGTTGTCAGTCTCTATTTTTTCTGATTATGTAACAACCATAGGCTTCTGTATAGGACCTCAGCGGCGTCACCAGGGGTTTTAGGGGAGCGAAGAAGCATCGACTGAGGGGGGCCGAAGGCAAAAGAGATGGGCGGAAACAACTCTCT